>NW_026850680.1:0-82859 GCF_030913465.1 Colletotrichum navitas
GCATATATCCTGGTCAATGAAGAGTAAGCTGGGTTTCGCCGCTTTAAGATGAAGAATGTAGGCGAGGCAAAACTTCAACAGCCCACATTGATCGCAAGCCAAGATTTAGGGCCAGGAGAGCCAAAGGTGTTTGATCAATGAAAACTACGAAATTCCTGTGCATTATCACAAACTACTGTTGGAGCATCTCTACATCTCTTATCTCGCCGTCCTCCGGAATTAAGCAAAGATGGCAGATGCAATGGACCGCTTGCCAAAGAACGAAGCAAACCATTGCTTGCTGATTAAGGTCTATTGATTCTCTTCAGATCATTGACAAACTTTGAGCATGTCGCTTACAAGAGTCTTTGGCTTGTGGGTCTGTACAATTAATCGAAGGCTCGTCCTCACTTTGGGAGCATATAAAACGCTTAAGAACTGATTTGTAATGTTAGGTTAGAGTCCTGTATTACGCTTTTAAACTATAAAAATGGCTAAATACTAGAAAAACCTATTAAGCTTAAGTTCTCCTGATGCCACCCCGCTTTGCAAAAGGGGCGCACTTGGGATGGTAGCCGGGAAAGTCGCAGCTGGTACCGGAAACCTCACGATGTGTGTCCGGCCCTCATCATGTTCCGAGACCGTGACTCGTGTCTCTTGCCGCATTCACTATACGGCTTCTCCCCTACCCCGCCCAACGTCACATCACCTGTCCTTGTTGACATAGACGCTTTCGCGCGCGTTATTCAGAGTGTTCTCCTGGTTGGTTCCTGTTTCGAGCTGTGTTCTCACCCCGCGGGTTCACACGCCGACCGTATCGCCCACATCCACGCCAGGAAACAACGTCCGTCGTGGCGTTCTGTGTCATGATGTTTTATACATCAGCGCCGGTCCTCGATGTCAGGTGTCCGGTGTCTGATCAAAAGGCGCTGCGCCCAGTTCGAACTGCCTCTGGTACCCAATCTGGGCGAGATCCTACAGCGGGATCGTGAGACGAAGTCGATGAAAGAATTAAGCCGGTCTCGGTGTCTGATGCGGATCCGCTGGAGCATACAGGCAACCGCATATTCCTCGACGCGTTACTCGAGGCAAAGGACGAACTCAATCTGCTATGGCAGAAAGCAGTGAACCATAAATGGCCTTCGCGGTAAGGCCTTGCGGCAGGTATGGGTTTACCAATAGGTTATTGGCGGTCCAAGATCGACACCCTGATGGTGCGCAAGTACCGCCGATGAACACCGTACTCGGGTGTAATACTGTCGGTTCATTTGTATCGAAAAGCCGATTTTTGGTAGCCTTCCAAAGCCGCTGGTCGTACACTTTGAAAGCCGTCGACCAAGACTCCAGCCAGGACTCCCGAAACCCTCGACGCTAAGATGGTCCGGCTCATGCGTGGTGGCCGTCGCCGATGCAGTACGGAACGGGGTAGGTCTCGCTGCTGCACATGCGGATGACGCCCTTGACCCAAGTGAGCGAGCCGTAGCTCTGGCTCTCGTAGGTCTTGGCCTCGAAAGGAGTCCTGGTAGGGTTGTCCGTGCAGCCGCTCAGCAGGACGCCCTGCACGCGGCGGACGTAGGGCTGGCTGACGATGACGCCGTACATGTTGGGCGGCAACGAGTACCTGAACGTGTTGGTCTGAGTGGTTGTCCACGTCTTGTCGAACTTCTTATTGAGCGATACGCGGACGACCTTGGGGCCGCCGAGGGTGATCTCGCCATGGAATTTCAGATGTTCCGAGAGCTGGAAGCCGTTCTCGACGCTCACAATGGCCCCGCCGCCCGCCGATGAGACGATTGGAGACATGGCGACGTCCGAGTCGACAAAGGACTCGTCTGACATGACCTGGACTTCGTTGCTCTGGCCGCAGTGACGCCGGACTATGCCGGGGGTGCTGGTGATGTTGAGCGAAGGAAAAGAAGCGGGACCGGGACCGGCGGCGGCGGCGGCTGCTTCGAGGGCCTCGTATTCGGCGGCCTTCATGATCTGGGAGGTGCCATCGTGGTTGAGGAAGACGACGTCATCGGCGGCAAGTATGCGAGGTTGGAGAGGGCCCGCAAAGACTGCGGCGGCAAAGCCAATGAGGGAAAGGAGAGCGGTAGACATCGTTGTTTCTATTATCTTGGATCGAGCTGCTGGGTTGTCGATCCTCCGGCGGAATACGTATTGGTCTTATGATTTAAAAAGAAATGGAGGTAAAGCTGGTTAATACAACGTATAATACTGTAGATGCCAACTAGGGCGATGAGAGGAAACAAGACGAACCAAAGATGGATTCTGAAGAGGGGAGGCTTCTTGATGAAGGAGAGAACCAGGCTAGGTAGGTATCGTATCCATCAAACAGTCCACAATGTCACCCTCAGCCTAATACCCCACGTCCAACCACCGGAGGCGCACCCAAGAACAAACCACATGTTCCTGGCGCTATGCAAGGTTATCGAGCGCGGTCCGCCATTTTGCAACCCAAAAGGAGTCTGGTCCGAAATTGGTGGACCGCGAGACTCCTTACTGCGTGCGTATCTTGCTGGTTTGATCCGCTCTTGGGAGGGGTGGAGAAACGTTATTCTTTATCTCTCCAATGACAGTCCGCGGGTTGGATCCAAACCTCCGCGGCACAGCGGAGCGGACCCGGTGGAGGAGGTTCCACGCGTATCCGGACCATGGCCGAAACGTGCCATGGCTTGCAACCAGGAATATGTGCCAAATCAGGGCAGCCATAAGGGCAGCCATAAAGGGGAGTCGTCTGATGACATTGGGCATACTCTTGCTGATTCACTCTGTAGGTGGTAAAGAAACGCGGCATGCTATGTTCTCTTGCCTAACGATCTTTCCCCGGGGAAACGGTTTCAATCAATCTCATGTTACAGTGACATACAGAAAGTCTGAAGTCATGTGGTAAGGGGGGGGGGGGGGGTGGTTAAGTGGTTGACTTCAGACTTTCGGCATGTCACTGTATGCAGAATAGCGAAGATGGCGCTACGATAACACAATGTTTAAGCATCAAGCTCAATCTTGTTTTACAGCTGGAGACGGAGCTCATTGGCTGTTGGTGACGCGGTGACCCCCTATTGAGCCTCAATGTGACCCTCCGGCTCCATACGTCGTTTACAACGTTCATGCTGATTGGGCTGCGGCAACAGATACGAGTCATGTCGCCGCCTGACGTATACGCATGATCTATGGTGCTATCCCGTCTCGGGTCTCGATGCAACTCCCCATGATTGCGTCTTTGGCTTTCGGGAATTGATCTGCGAGCTGGCCAATGGTGTCCTGGTGCAAGTGGACGACCTGCCGACTTTGAGGTAAACGCGCCGTTCGTCATCGACAACAGACATGGACGTGAGAAACGGGACAATAGCCGGGCTGTGTTGAGTTGAGCGAGGAGTTGCGTCAGCCCCTTTTTTTAGCCGGAGACTCTAAGCCTCCACAAAGGGCGGGACACCACGAGCCAAGACGTATCTCGGCAGCTTGGCAGGGATGGAAATATCAGTTGGATGAGACTACCAAGTTCAAACCCTGTTGCTGCTCAGCGTCTGCCATCCTATTTTGTGACAGCACGGTTACCCAGTCGGTCCTAGCTACACATGTGCCTCCACGTACTCGGACCGTAATATTGGAACCATGGGGGCGGTAATTAACCATAGCCGCCCATGGTCCATGTTCTCAACTTGCTACACAGCTTTAATAACTTCCTCCTTTGCTCCTTTGCTCCAGTTTTGAAGACAGTTGCTAGGAAGCGACGGCAAGGGTATGCGTGCCCCTATCTCGATCCAAGCGCGAGTCCCATGCCGACGTAGTCAAGAGTATATTACTTCGTCCCATTTGATCTGTGCAAAGAACCATCATTGTCTCGCATTGGTCGGAGCTTGATAGCCGTATAGGTCAGTTCTGCGGAGAGAGCTCCTACGCGGAGCTGGTTGCTTTAATTAATGGGTGTTCAAAACATTTCAAGCAAAGCTGTGGTTTTCTAGATCGGCAAGCATAGCCGTGTGCGCAATCCCCCTCTCGAGGGTGAAGGGTGAACTGCCAGTGTACTTATAGTATCTTGCCTGTGTATAGCTGCATCTGGCAGCATCGCTATCGTCACAGCCATCCATTCTTGACGGCCAGAAAATGCTATAATCCGTCACGCTAACTTTGCCTCACGTTGACTCTAACCCTAACCTGGCACATTCTAACCACTGATAGCCCTACTAGCAGAGTACCTAATATACTGCGCCGTGGGGGAGAACCCATAATTGGAGACATGTTGAAACCCAGTCCAAGTCTAGTCTCCTCGCGCAAAGTCGGAGGACATGCCAACGCCATAGTTGAGGAGGGACCAGAACGTCGTGTCGACACCCTGGAACGTCCAGTCGCCGGCCTCGGCGGTGATGCTCGGGCACGGCCACCCACCCAGGTAGTCGGCGCTGAGACCGGAGCAGACGTCCTCGTGGGGGATGGTGGTGTCGGCGCCGCCCAGGAAGGACTCCATGGAAAGGGCGGCGGGCGGAGGCGTCTCCTGGTAGGCGTCGGACGAGACGGTGGTGGTGTTGCTCGGCGTGGGGAGTTGCGAGTGGGTCAGGTCGACGGCGCGCGGCTCGCAAGCCTGGTTCGCGGTCATGTTGATGTTGATGACGCCGAGGTACGGGATGGTCAGCTGCACGTTCCTCGCCGGGCAGGCGAAGCCCGACGAGTCGGCGCCGCTGCAGCAGTCCACGATGGGGAGAAGCTGGCGAATGATGTCGGCGCTTTCGCACGACAGCTTGTCGTCGTTCAGGAGGGCCAGCTTCTCCATCGTGGCCACGGCGGTCTCGGCCAAGGCCCGGTCCTCGTTCCGCTGTCGCGACCAGTCTGCCTCGCGAACGCCAGGAGGGCGGTTGAGGTGCCCGAGCAGCAGCGTCATGCAAGCCGTCAGCGACGAGTAGTCGATATGGCGACACGAAAAGGCCGCGTCGTTCGCCGTTCGGAAGATGATGCAGCGTTTCAGCACCGCCCGGCTCGACTCCAGACACGTGTTCTTGCTGTAGTCGAACCGGCAATTTGTCTGATTACGGAGCATATAAGGAAGATGGAGCATGATGAGCAGGGTGTGGTGATGGATCTGGAGCATCAGGTGCGACATGGTGCCCATGGTTGCCAATGTCTCGGTGCTATCGGGGAGGGACGGTATCTCCCACCACGCCCTGCCCATGGCCTTGGCAGCGTTTTCGAGCTCGCAGTCGACCGACTGGGTGATGGCGTAGGCTTCATTGGCCGGTGCGCGGTTCCTCTCGATGATTTGGAGCGCAATGGCGGAGTATTTCTTCTCCAGCCTTTCCATGGCCGTGTCCCTGGCCAGGGACTCGTCCGACATGAAGCTGTTATCCTGCGACCCGGCCGAGAGGCCAAGGAGGAGGGAGATGTACCGATCGCAGAAGATGATGCGATGCCACAGCACCTGGGAGGTGGGAATGGTGTTCGGGTCCGTTGCTGGGTCGCACGACTTCATGGAACGGGCGCCATCCGTGTCTATGCCCATCAGCTGTGCCATGCTCAGTGCCCTCCTCATCGCGAGCCACGCCTTTCGGAGATTTCCCGAGTTGATTAGGTAGAACCCGTGGAGGATCAGGCACTCCAGGCCTTCCGCGGAGCCTAGGAGCTCGTCGTTGGAAGTGACCAGGCTGGCTGCTGTAACCCACTCGCTCATCTTATCCTGGACGGAGCCACCCAGGCTGAGTTCGAGCTCAGAGATGTCCAATGAAGGCGGCATTTGCTGGAGGTAGATGATCAACTGGAGCAAGTATTTCGCCAACAGAGTGGGGTGCTTGGTGACGTCTGGCATGGCGGTGAGAGACGCCATCGTCGGGGATCTGCCCTCGAGAACGTCCTGATACGCATAGAACATGGCCAGGACGAAGGCGGGGCCCTTGCTCGAGTCGATAATGGTCTTGGCGGCCTGGAGAGAGGGAAACGCAGAGTGAATCTGCCGGCACACTTTGTCGTACTTGGAGCGGCTCCGGGCCCCATCTCGAGCTGAACGGGGCGGCCCTAGGCCGGGTGCCGATAAGGAGATCAGGGTGACGTTCGTAGAAGGCCTCGCCAGATCGGGGGGCGGACTACGGGGCGGGGCCGCACCTTGAGAGCCTTCGACCGACGGTGCCGGCGTGATTGCATTGTTGTTGACGGCGACCGCGTCCGGTCCTATCTTGTCGGCCAGCTTCAACATCAGTTCCTCCAGCCGGCCCAGCCGCTGGGCAAGACCGCGCTCGGGGGGGGCGGACTGCTCCTCGTCGGCGAATTCTTGACTGATGCAGATGGTGCCGCGGACCTGGCACCCGTTGCACGTCTCCTCATCATCGGACGCGAACTCGCAGCGGATCTTTCTCTTTCTACCTGAACAAGAAAGATGTCAGAGACTGGAAAGGGGGGGGGATGCCGAGAACGGTCGAGGTTCGGGGAAGCGGCATTATGCTCGGACGAACCTACACTGCCAGCAGCTCCTCGTTCCCTTGCGGACTTTACGCTTCTTGTTCGGTCTCTCGTCCATGCTTATGGTTGAACAATGGAGCACGACTCTGGTTCACGAATTCAACAAATATGGACAGCGCCCTACTGGACACTAGGACAACAGGCTTCGCGAGGAACACAACGTGGCCTCTTGCGAGGAAAACGGACAAAACGGCATTATCTCAAGTATAACCAATGTCTCTCGCTGACGTTAAGGATCATACAAGTGCTTACGGCTTACTGATCTTTTTGTCCGCGCGGAGACCGAAGACGGACGAATCGCCGCGTGGATAGGGGACACCGGTACGTACCGTACGCACCAAGCAAGCCTTCCCAGATTAGTAAGAAAGATCATGTGATGCGTCCAATCATCTTTGTGGATACAGTCTCTACCCCGCTCTATAGCAATGCAGGGACCCCATTGGCTAGACTTGGTTATTAATTCATCACTTAGGCCGAAATAGGAAACTCGCTTATTTCGAAGTGCTGTGGTACAGCACCCGTCAGTGAGAGTGCGAGTAAGAGTGAGAATGAGATAAGATTGAATGTGAGATAAGATTGAACGTGAGATAAGAGTGAACGTGAGATAAGAGTGAAAGTGAGATAAGGATGAGAGTGCAAGTGAGAGGGGGAGATGAGAGGTGAGCAAGTGAGTGAGAGACTAAGTGAGACTGCTAACCCCCCGGATCCTTCCCCTCATTTCGTCCCCCTCACCTGCGGCGATCCTTCGCGACGGCGTCAGACCATTTCCATGGGTGCTTACTCACTGCCAGCAGCCACAACAAGTCGCGGACCGACAGACGAGCTCTACCCGTGTACCTGATTGACGTAACAAAACCACTCTTCGCCGGTGCTGGCCAATCCAGGCGGCTCTCGTTGACGCGCAGCGTCATTGAGCATTAGTCCAGGGGTACGGGAGGGTTTCCCGGCACGGTTGGAACAGACAGTGACCAAGTGACGTTCAGAGCCGCCCCCCGAGTAGCCGCTGCTTGGCTGCTTGAACGCTTCACATGGGTCCCGAGCCCGACTACAAGTTCATCACCGTCGACGCTGTTCAGGGGACCTTCCAGCCAGCCACCAGGACCGTCCGAAGCCATGCCATCCGGACCGCTATCCAACGGGGCGAGTCTGAGCTGGGGGCCTCGACTGCCCTCATCTCTCAAGGGACCATAAGGGGCAAGGCGCAACTGAGAGGCCGCTTCAGGCTGGGCGGCACAGCGGTCAAGCCCAAAAACCCAAAGAACCGACGCCGCAAGGATGCCGCTGGACCTGCTGCTGTATGACGAGACTACTTACTTGTTTCCCCCTTTTTCCCATCAGACTCACTCGCTCGCTTACTCACTCACTTCTTGCCAGCCTCCGGATGTCTATGACTTGCTGGCACAGGCCTCTCTTCCGCCGTGGATTCAGAGACTGGGCAGCGACAGTGCCGACCCCTTCAACACGTTGCCGATCCCCGGTACTCCATCGGTCGACGCTCTGGTTAAATACTGTGAGATGAACCCCGTGTTGTGTTCTAGACTCGGCCGAGCCCAGCCCGGCCCCCGTTCTTTTTTCTCTTGTTAGTTAATTAGTGCTCACTGCTCACTGTGCAGTCACCACCAGGTTCAACCTCAACTCGACCACGGCCGATAACAAGAGGCCATGGTTCCCCTACGCCATGCAGAGCGCTCTCATCCTGCGCACCACGCTCGCGCTGGCCGCCGAGTTCCTCGCGGCGTCGATGCCGTCGCCCGACCTCACGCTCCAGCGAGAGGGGTATACGCAAAAGGGCGAGGCTATGCGGGTGCTCAGGAGCCGTTTGGAATCCCGAGAGACGGCTGAGCGGGCGAGCGACGACCTTTCCGTGCTGGCTGGTGTAGCCATGCTTAGCAGCGTGGAAGTGAGTTGTCCCTTCGCCGTCCCTGCATACGGCAGCACTTGCAATGCTGACGAAAAAACATGGGTAGGCGTTCCAAGGTCACTTCTCGGCAGCCGAAGTCCACCTGGCCGGGCTTCATGCCTTGATCATGGCTCGCGGCGGGCCGGACACGATCAAGCACGATTACATCCTCTGCCGCTGCATCAACTGGTGAAGACTCATTGCCGACGCTTGGAAAAAAAAAAAAAAACCATGACACACTCGCTCACCAAATCTCTACACCAGGACGGAAATCCAAGTAGCGTCCGGGCTGGGACGAGTTCCCGTGCTGCCCATGTTCCACACTCTCGACCAGATCTCCCTCCCGTCGTCGGTCGTGAGTGGCGCAGCGACGCCCTCGCTGCGTCACCTCGACAGGCTTGCGGGCCACGACACGGACGAGAGCAAGGAGCCACGCCAGATCTTCACGACGGTGAGGCAGGCCATCTGCTCGCAGGCGGGGGCCGTTGCGGCCGACGACATCCGCATCGTCATGAACACGGCCGACAACGCGATCCTGCACTTCTTGTACGCCGAGCGCCGGACAGCGACGCCAGTGCAGAAGCGCTTCCTCGTTCTCGTCTCGGCGGCCCACGTGTTCCTGTACACCGTTCTGCGCGAGGTCCCGACGACCGGGCACATGGCCCGCATCCTAGTCGCGAGGATGCGGGCAGCCCTGGAGGACGCCGACGCCATCGCCCTCGTCTGGGTGTCGCACGACGCCGCTCTGCTGTGGATCCTGTTCGTGGGCGTTGTCGGCTCCGGGACGGCGGCCGAGGACCGCGCGTGGTTCCTGTCGAGGCTGCTCGACGTGCTGGAGAGGGCCCGGGACGTCTTGCCGCCGGAGAGGTGCAGTCGCAAGAACCTGCAGCAGGTCCTCGCGAGGTTTCTGTGGAAGGACAAGCATTGCCTGCCGGCCCTCAACGACGCGTGGGCGTTGTGGGAACGCAGGGTCATGTAGCAAAACAAAACCCACATGTTTATCCTCCTCATCCTTTGTTCAAACCTTCCTCTTGTCAAGTCAAATACCTAAGCCAGGATTGGTCCAGCCCGGCTCCGTCGACTCCTCCCCGGGTCTCCAGGGAGTTCGGGCACAACCAGTGAACGAACCGGTAGATTCGCTGCTGACACATCGTCCGCTTTCTCGGAGTCGACGTCTTGGCGGGGTTACCTGTCCTGCGGCAATTACAGTTATTGATGCGTTCGTTCGGCTGAAACCGACGATAAGAGGGAGAGAACATGATACGACATGACTCAGTGAACAAAACAAACTCCCCCTCCCCCCCCCCCAACGAACTGTCAGCTCACGAACACCCAGATAGTCTAGAACGAGACCATGAGTCGTCGACAATAACTTGCAGAATTCCCGCATAGGTAACCATTTTCAGAAGCAGACATACGCCCTAACCCCCGCAAAATGTTACCCCGGATTCAATGACGCGATGGGAATTGCCAACAGCTTCGTCCCAACCCTCACCGTCGCACCCCCTGGTCGGACCTGTGGTCTGACGCCAGGGTTGGCTGCGGGCTCCCCGTCTCTAGTGTGTACTCCGTTCCTAAAGTAGGTAATGCAGAGACAAGCCAGCCCCCTGACCGGCCCCTTGGCCGACCCCTTGCCACAGTGGCCAAGGCGGCGCGAGCAATAATCCGTCGCAAAGCGCGTCGACGTGGCTTCCCGGGTGTGTTGGTGTTGCGGCGCCCGTCGGCCGAGTCGTTGACGCTGGCTTGAAAGCTTCGCCTTCGGGACCGCCATATTGGCGATGGATAGATCGGCGGGAATCAAGACGAAATGACTGGTTCATCGCTTTCAAATGCGACACACCCTCTTGACTGATTCGACTGCCTTATCTCTCATGTGTTTGTTTTTTTAATCCCGCCATTTGCGAGGAAATGAGCGGGATTTTTTTTTTGTTTTGTTTAATCACCCACACTCTCTTTGAAACCGGTTGAGCCATGCTAGCTAGTTGTGCTATGTTTATCGCATCTAATGTCGGGCAACCTCTCGGTGCAAATGCGCCCACGCCGCTGTTCCCCTTTCTCCCTCCCCTCCCACCCCATTCGACCTCCGAACCCGTTATCTCTCGAATTGGTCATGGTTGCATGTCAAAGAACTGGGAAGTCGTACGCTCTAGCCAGTCATAGTCTTCTCAGAGGCGGGTGAGAAAGCAAGGAAAAGAAAACAGGGGTCTGCACAGAAGTTGGGGTTTGGTTCGAGCATCCACCGCGCCGTGGGTGGCAACCAGAAAGCCAGCCCTCACTCCGTCTCAAGCAAGGATATCATTCTCGTGATGTTGCGTGAGATTTGGTTCTGTTCGTTCGCCTTGCCAACGCGCACCGAGCGTGGGACACATGCCAGGGGAGGGGATGGACAAGGGGCTCGAGCCTGAAGGCAGCCTCTCATTCGCTGGCGACCAGGGAATCACGTAGGAGGCGTCGACAAGCCTTCGCGGGCCATGCAGGCGATCTTCTAGAAGCCTTCCTGATGGGTGACGGCGAGCAAAGGTGTGAGTGGTGACGCACCAGGATGACGCCTGGAGGGCCTCGGGAATGCACGGGACCGGGAACGACGCTATTACGTTTCGCCCTACCCGGTTCTCACGGCGGGTAAGTCGGCGTTGTGGCCATGGCTGGTTTAGCGCATCGGCTCATGGCTGCAGACTCTGTCGACGGGCCTTGAGTCCCGGCCTATGGGAGGGTTTTCTTCTGGGACGGGCTCAAGCCCCCCCCCTTGTTCGGCAATCGATCCTCCTTGGCTTGTTCTGGTCTCGTTCTCCCGTCCGACGTCGTTGAGCCTCACACTCTTGGCCCAACGTCTGATGTTCGTGGGAAGGGGGGGGGAGGGTGGCAATGACGCTGTTTCTCTCGCGGTTGGGTTGCAGTCATCGGGAGATGAGGCAAAAAACAAACAAAGATAAGCTAAGCTTTCTCTCTTCTCTCCCTTGCGCTGTGATATCTCGCAGATGCCGTGCGTGCGTGCAGGGTCAACAGGAATCCCACCGGTCATCCCGGCCCATCCCACAAGTCGCTTCCCAGCGCCACCGGTCGTATTTCGGGCTTGATCGTTGACATGGACCGAGTCAAGGGGCCAGAGGTGAGGCCACCCTACGGCTGTGCGTCTGGGTCCGTTAGGTAAAGAATAGGTCACGATATCCACAGTATTACGATGCGAAAACTCTTCCAATTGCCTCAAGTCCCCGCAGCGCTGCCTGTCCGGCTCCATCGAGGCGTCGAGCACGCCCTCTGCGGCGCGCTTCTCGCCCTCGGCGAGCCTGGTTTTCTTGACATCGCAAAACCTCCCCCTTCCCCCTTCAGCTGGGAAAACCGGGAGCGGTAGACGGCCAGTGTCATATCCGGAATCTCAGGGACGCAAGTTCCGATTTCGCGGGGAAGCTGTGCAACGGTTTATTCCCCCGCAATCCCACGACGCATGGGAAGGGCAAGGGGGACGGGTTGGATGTGACTAAATGACCTTTGTGAGATCTTCTGATAACCGTTTCTGGCTCCATCTAAACTGGCCCCCTACTCTGACGAACTCTCTGGCTGCCGGTGTTACCGCCCACGATCGCGGGGCCCAAAAGATAAGACCCCGGTCAGATGAATCGTCTCTGCCGGGGGCGAGTCGATAGAGGTTATCGACTTGCTTCTCAACTTCTCTCGGCCTGACTCCGTGGTCGGTGCTGATGCTCCGCCTTCGCCACCATATATGCTGCCTTTGTTTTCCCTTCAAGTCGATGTCTTTTCTCCCTCTTCACTCCATCAGTCCAAGCGGCACTTGACACTCTCTTCACTGCTCCCCTTCCTTCATCTGAAGTCCGACCAACTCGACCCGGTTCACCTTGTGTACGTGTGGTCTTAAAGTTGCTGCGCCACCAAGTCTCTTGTTTTCAACATATAAAACAACTGTCGGCAACTCTCAGTTGACATCACTCTCCGCCCAAGGACCCACGCCACACAAACCGGGACAAAAGAAGAAAAGAAAAAAAAAAAAAAAAAAAAGAGGTCGGAACCGCTACAACATAATCATCACAATGGACCACGACCAGATCAGACAGAACCAGGCCGGCGCCTACGAGAGCAAGGACGTCAAGTCCGACGGCGCCGACGTCACCCCCCAGTTCTCCCGCGATGCCGTCTTCCCCGGCGAGGTCGCCGGCGAGGTCACCGACCTCAACCACCAAGACCTCGAGAAGCAAAAGGCCGCCCAGGGCAGCGCCCACTTCCACCGCCTGGGCTGGAAGCGCCTCACCGTCGTCCTCATCGTCGAGGCCATCGCCCTCGGCTCCCTGAGTCTGCCCGCCGCCTTCGCCACCCTCGGCATGGTCGCCGGCGTCATCCTCTCCCTCGGCCTCGGCTTCATCGCCATCTACACCAGCGACGTCGTCGGCCAGGTCAAGATCAAGTTCCCCCACGTCTCCCACTACGCCGACGCCGGCCAGCTCATGTTCGGCCGCTGGGGCTACGAGATCATCGGCGCCATGTTCGCCCTGCAGTTGACCTTCCTCGTCAGCTCCCACACCCTCACCGGCGCCATCGCCTTCGGCAACATCACCAACAACGGCGCCTGCTCCATCGTCTTCGCCGTCGTCTCCGCCATCATCCTCCTGGTCCTCGCCATCCCCCCCTCCTTTGCCGAGGTCGCCATCCTCGGATACATCGACTTCGTCTCCATCATCCTGGCCATCGGCATCACCATCATCGCCACCGGCGTCAACAGGGGCGAGATCACCACCGCCGCCTGGTCCGCCTGGCCCAAGGAGGGCGTCACCTTCGCCGAGGCCTTCATCGCCATCACCAACATCGTCTTCGCCTACTCCTTCGCCATCTGCCAGTTCTCCTTCATGGACGAGATGCACACCCCCCGCGACTACGTCAAGTCCATCTGGGCCCTCGGTCTCATTGAGATCTTCATCTACACCCTCACCGGCGCCACCATCTACGCCTTCGTTGGCCAGGAGGTCAAGTCCCCCGCCCTGCTGTCCGCCGGCCACACCATCTCCAAGGTCGCCTTCGGAGTCGCGCTGCCCGTCATCTTCATCTCCGGATCCATCAACACCACCGTCGTCGGCCGCTACATCCACGGCCGCGTCTACAAGGACTCCGTCATCCGCTTCATCAACACCAAGATGGGCTGGATCACCTGGTTGGGCCTCATCACCGTCATCACCATCATCGCCTTCCTCATCGCCGAGGCCATCCCCTTCTTCTCCGAGCTCCTGTCCATCAGCTCCTCCCTCTTCATCTCCGGCTTCACCTTCTACTTCCCCGCCCTGATGTGGTTCATGCTCATCCGCGATGGCTCTCCTTTTGCCACCCAGAACCTGACCAGGACCCTCCTCAACGGTCTCGTCTTTATCATCGGCATCGTTGTCCTCATCTGCGGTACCTACGCCAGTATTGTTGAGATTGTAAGTCTCCCCCCTCCACTGTAGCCGGCCATCGAGCACGCCGCTAACCGCTTTCAACAGGATCTCAAGTTCAAGAGCGGAAAGATCAGCAGCCCGTTCACGTGCGCTCTTCTTGGCTAAATGCCGCCAGCGTCTATTTCCTAGTTTTTTTCCCCTTCGGATAATAATACCCCTTGCGTTATCTGGAACCTGTCAAAAGTTGAAAAGTTTTCTCGAGCCATGTCCTATCACTTGTGTAGCACGATGGCTCTGTATGATTAAATGTTCACAAGAGTATGGCTTCTTGTTCAAGCATTCAGCCTCACTCCGGACTCATGACCCCTAATAGACTTTTATAACCCCCTTAACATGTGCTACCGAAAGTGCTTTGTCCGAAAAAAAAGAAATGAAACATCGATGGAAGGCTCGGTGGATATAATCTGGAACAACCGATGGAACAGGTTGGCTAAACTGAGAAAAGACTAATGCATCTCAAATGTTAGCTTTACAAGCAGACGCTTATCGCCGGAAGGTCGAGATATTCACATTCTTGTGGACTTCATGATAGGCCATCATGCTGGGTTTTTGAACAGCATCACTGGAGGAGCCGTAGCACCATACGTGTGTCCGTACCCGTTCACCCGGCTTGGCAAAAGAAAAAAAAAAGAGAAAAAAAAAAGTACACTGTAGAGCCTGCTACCATAGAGGCCATCGGTCCACCTATTTAACGGTAAATATATAAGAATCAGCTTAACTGAAATTCTACAAGTTAATCAGAATTGACTATAGGCTTTCTACCCTTCTAATTGGTCATTTGTCTTCTGTATTAGATATGTGTAGGTACTGAATATACCTTATCATTACTAAAGTGCACAACTTCTTTTGCAAGCCGGGTGCCATTGACCCGCAACAGAGGGATTTTGTCAAAGCCATCGGGCCCAGTCAACTTGAGGGCCTTTGCCCTTCTTGAGTTGCCACACGACTCCATCGTCGCTCCTAGGGGAGAGACAGATGTGGACCTCCTGGAGGGGGTCGTTGCCGTGGTTATGGACACCGCAGTTTACACTGGGCCGGCATCCGTCGGGTCCGATGCGAGATCCACGATGCAACAGCTTACGTCAAAAGCACGTCTTTAACTTACTTTCGGTAGAACTGCAAATGCGCGGTTTGAGATTTGTGATTTGCGACACGTCATTTTGGGAGCGGAAGTGGAAACTAGACCTGTTGATGAAGCCAACGCCCTTGAGGTGGGGCGACTCCTTGGTCTTTGTGAACTTGTGATTGGGAAAACCGAGAGATGGCACCGAGAGGATGGATCTCGGCACCGATGGCGTGATTTTCAGGTCCGATGAGCGGAAACGAGTGCGGGGACTTGAACTCACTGGGGCTGGCGATGTAGACCGGCCCTTGTTGTCCCGGACTGGGGAAGCGATCTGCCGTTCGATCACTGCGCAATTCGAAATGACGAGCTTAGTGACATGCGGAGTGAGAATGGGCCTGGGCTCCGCACGCTGCAATCCACCGAGATGAGGTCGGGCTTGTCGCTCCCGTTGAAGTTACTGCAGGGAGTCAGAAGCGTCTAGTGGGTGAGGACACGAATACAGCATGTCCAATGCTAATGCGAGCAAAAGATGCTTCCGCAATCTTCGTCATCTTCCCGAGTGTGATCTCATATTTTTGCGAACAATAATTTCAAGACTTGTGGACATACCGGGTTATACGGTCTCATGGGGCTTGAGTCCACGACAGACTCTCAAGTTCGCCAAATGAATGTATTACGAGGACGGGTCGAGGGCCACTCCCTGGTAAAACGGCCATGCCCATGCCGGCAAAGTTGGAAACCGCCCGCTTGCCTATATTGCGACACCTGATCCCTTCCAACGTGCGACGGCTTGCGTCCCGTCCAAGCTGGGCCGTGGCGTGGAGGATTCAAAGTGACAGCGCGACATCATGGCCGCTGGCTAGTGAACCTGTGCATCTTTGGACTCGGTATTTCAGGGCCCGCGCAGCAATGGCAGTCAAAACAGATGTTGGTCGTTTATGGATTAATGACTGTCCTTCGGCTCTGCAAACAATCTGGTGTTCGATGGCTTGACGATGCTGGTAATTGGAGGACTCGACGCGTGATACGCAGGAAATTCAAGCTGTCTCGCCATCGAGAACCAACGAGTGGGAAACGGTATTAATCAAACACGATCCACCATCCCGATCCGAGAACCCGGAAATCCTACGACAGGGAAAGATGAGCCATAATACTACATCACCCCCGGATGCCTGTAACATGGCAACCGATGCGTTATCTGTATGAATGCCGCTGGACTTGGTGGCCCGGCGGTTAATTACAGCTCGGATACCTGAGACGGCGACGAAAAGGTGCACCCATACAAATGAACTATCTTGGCCCAAACTGAAATAGGGCGGCGGAGGTCAGGGAATAGTGTCCGGGCAGCTCCGCCCGAGTGACTGGCGTCGCAAGGGTGAGAAAGACGAGATGCCCGTTCCTGTTGGTATGGGAAGCACCACCAATGAGCATCACAAATGTGCCATCAAGTGACCGGGCTATTTCCGGAATAGAGGGCAAAAGCATCAGCTTCTCTTGCTTTTCTTTCCTCTTCACCTAACTGTTGACAATGGGTGTTGAGGCTTGATGTCTGATGGAAGCCCAGAGACGTCTATTTCTTCGCCCGATGGTCTTGTCCTTGGATACTTTGAGAATCCCATAATACTCACAAACACAATGTCTTTTCAAAGACCATGTTTTTTTCCCTCTGGGGCTTACAAAATCACCAGATGAGATTGACAGAATAACACAAAGACCAGTTTGGCTCCGAATGTTTCTTCTTCTTTTTTTATTTTATTTTTTTATTCTTTGAAATGCACACTCAAGGACACCGAGACTGCAGCGCATCTAGAGCGTATGTAATTTAGCTGACTATGTTTCCCTCTATATGGCCGGAATTGCAGGCTTTCAGTTTGCTGACCAGGATAATATAGCATTGTTTGCTCCAGGCGTCACCTCGGACCAGGGGTTTCTTAGCGCAAGCAACCTCGCCATATCTCGTGTTTTCGTCGCCCAGCAGAGGTCTTGGACGAAGCTCCACGCATGCAAAACTGGCCATGGCTAAAAATGGTCGATATAATGCCAGTTTTGATCGTCTGCTCGCCCGATACTAGCGTGGATCTGAACCATGCTCGAACGCCCAGAAGCCGCTGGGCCAGGGACCTTCGAGACATGCCGCATGTAAGTCCTGGCTTATAACGCACTGGTCGACGGGCTTACTATTCTGGTTTCTCTGCCTTCTCTGGCAATGCCAATCACTCATGTCTACTTGGTTTAGAACTGGTTTCCCAGCCAGCGCCAATACCCCTGTTTTTGCTCGGATATCGAATTCTCGCCAATAGGATTGTGTGATAAGAGTCCGCAGTTCTCGCCATGGTCATCATTCTTGGTACTTGTCATCCCACCAGGCGCATCCTCGTATCTTGGCACCGCGCTGATCTCAAGGAAGGACCATTGTTTGCAAACTCGAGACAAATAAATCGTTAGCCCAGAGATGTTTGCCGGCGCCACCAGAAACAAAAATCACTGTATCTTGCCTGCTTTTCCTGTACGGACCAGACGAAGGCTGGAAGAGCAGGGAAGAAGGCGATGATCCATGTTCGGCGATGCTTCCCGTGGTCAATTGCTGAACCTTCAAAATACCATATAAACCAGCGTAGTAGTTGTGCAATATCAAACCTCCGGTGCCTCTGACGCTTGTCTACTTCGTCGGCCGATGCCACTTCCAACTACTCCTCGTTTCGATAGCCCCAGAGCCCTTCGTTGAGCCCTCGCCAGACTCGACCCCCGCTCACCGCCAGTAATGTCGTCGCCGGCGGCCGAACCTGATGCAGTTCTGTTCGGCGCTGCGCAGAACATCGACGGCCGGACTTTGATAGCCATAGGCTGGGGCAATGCATCGACCTCGTTCATCTTCCTGCTGTTTCGTCTCTTGATTCGCTGGCGCCGCAACCGCCGCCTCTTACTCGACGACTACTGCATAATCCTCGGCTGGTTGTTTCTTTTGTCTCTGGTCGTTATACAGATGGAGCAGACCGGTCCGATGTACTACCTCATCCATCTCCAGGCAGGACGATTGATCCCGACCTCTTTACAAGAGGTGTCACAGCAAACTGAGCAATGGTTGCGGTGGTCTTACGCAATGAACTACATATACTGGACGGGTCTCTGGGCGGTGAAAGCAAGCATCTTAACCGTCTTCTTCCACCTCGTCAGTCCGGTTCCAGTACTGAAGAAAGCATGGTATTCGGTTGCCCTCTTCACTCTCCTCGCTTATATCGGTGGATGGGTCACCGGCGCTCTGACATGCGATCGCTTTACCGATTCCTTTGTGCCAGGTAAGGTCTCAATGTCTTTCTTGGCCCCGTGGACCGGAGATAGTCTTCTTCCTCAGCTGAACCCTTCTGACTCAGCCATCGTCGCAGGAAAATGCATTTCACCGAGGGAGGTCGACCGTGTTCGCTACAGCGCCTACTACGCAGCCGCTGTCGACATTGCCACGGATTTGATGATAATGGGTCTCCCCATCGCCATGCTCCCATCGCTGCAACTCGAAATCAGGAAGAAACTGGGCCTCGCTGTGGCTTTCAGCCTTGCCCTGATCACCATCCTCATAGCAGTCATCCGCATGACACAAGCGATGAAGGGGCATACGCTGGACAAGGTCGGACTCTCCATCTGGAGCATAACCGAGCTCGGCGTCTCTATAATCGTCGGCTCACTGCCACCGCTGAGAATTCTCTTCACGAGTGGCTTCAGGAGATACATCAGAGGGAAAAAGGCTGACCACAGGTCTTCGGCCAAAGACCGGGACGGCAATGGGTATTGCCCCAATACAGTGTCTCGTTCCGCCATGATTACCGAGTCAAGTCCATTGGACAGCAAACAGACGAGTGAACAAGTTGAAGGAGGTATCTACGTACACAAAACTTATGAAGTACGAATTGAGGGAGGGACCAAGATAGAAAGCACCGGAGAAGAACCTTCTTGTAAATAACACCACGAGATTCTAATTAGTTCTCTTTCAAATTTAAGCCGTGCACGAACAACTGATGGTTTCAAATTCAATACTCAGGAAAAGGAAATTTCTGTGACCATTTTTGTATGAAGGGCATACGAGCTGGAAGTCGAATAACCCAAGAATCTTTTCCAGGGAGCCACTGAAATGGAGTCACTTGACCTGTTGATTTGATTCGCGTTCTCCGTGGCTTGGGAATGCTATCAAGATTCAAACATAGCAGCGACACAGCACGTCAGATTGACCCACCCGAGCTTGTTGAGGAAGGTATCTATGATAGGAACAGTAACATTTCCAGGAATGGATCGTGCGAAGAGCGTAGCTACCATCCATCTACCCAGCGCTACCTCTGCAGTTCATAAGATAGACGTTGTGGCTCCTCCAAGTTCTCAGGCCAGATCCAGGAATCAGGCTCCTAGGAGTCGTGAGGGTTGGCGTCTTTGACTGGTTGGATCAAACCGGCCCACTCACTGAACGTATGAATCATATCGTTGCGGTAGTACGGAATGCTCTCAGCATCCAATTCACCTTACTCCCATTCACCATGACTATCACAGAAGTGATACGGTGATTGCCATTTGGTTTATTGTATTAAAAAGATTTCTTTGCGGCCCAAGAGACTTGAACACAAACCTACCAAAGCACCGCAGACAGCAACACAGCTCTTGTAACAAAACACATCATACCACTTCTGCATCAACCCCTGCAACTAGCCGAGAACCACGTATCCAGTAAGTTAATCCCTCCAAGACATCGTTACATTGATCGATGTAGTGTATCACAACTGTTTGGAAGAGACAGCCCGACTTTGACCACAATCAAGATGCTTGAGAAATACGACAAGAACCGCGACGATGAGCTCCGTCGAACGAAAGAGGAAAGAGAGGAAGCGGCTCGCAGAAGTCGAGAAGAAGCCAGGGAATGGGCTGACGCAAGTACCCCTTCCATCTCCAGTAGAACATACGATATGATCATGAACACTAGGGGTTCAATCAACAAGTATCGGTCATATCGTTGAGGTCTGTACATTGACTAACGAGTTATCCCAAAATGTAGAGAATCCGCCAGGATATAGAAAGAGCTCGTGAGCAAACCCGTGCCGAGAATGAGGCGCGCGAGAGGGAGAGGCAGCGCGAGCGTGAGAGGTCTATTGAGCGTGGACGCCAGCGCAACCGCTAGTTCTGGTTGAGGAAAGAAATGACGGGGTCATTTGGTAGATATAGGCATAGGCTACTTCAGATTAACATTGCATAGAATTCTAGGGAATACAAGGAAGTAAAATGATAATCTTTATAAGGGCTAGTGACCTCTATTCAAGAAATGTAAGATGTCAAACTAAGAAATGAGCTTGTCTTGGTGAAAGGAAAAGTTTTGAGTCGCTTGTCGGAGCTCTACTGGAGGAAAATCCAACGAACAGCCACTTGAAAATAAACAGGTTCATCAAACTACTTTCCGGTCGGTGAAAACAGTATTTTCTTCATGTTACCATTGATATTATATAAACTCCACAATGTTGATCTTCCGAGAGCTCAAGACTTAGCGTCTCTTCTATGAGTAAAATCTAATGTGATAAGGTTACTTTCGGGCGGCTGATGTAAGTTCTGAAGGCCTCCTTCGTTGGAAAAGCTCTTACAGGATCTAGAGCTCTCTCTTCACCCAGCTCTCCAACACGTTTTCATGCCTGGACTGGTTGGCCTGTGTCCGACGCACGAATTGTACTTGGGAAGATGGCTGATGGTCAGAGTCTTTGGTGGCAGCTATGTAGTTCCTCACCTTTTCAGTATACTCTAATAGCTTCTGCCACCTTGTACTTGACCTGGCTGTACTCCGCCATCTGCTGTTGTAATTGAATAGGACTTTAGGAGTGAATAGGATAGCTTACTACTAATGAATTACTATACCGTTTAACTTACAAGTAAGATTCCACCACCATTCACTATTACCAGGCAAAGAGACATGCAGTGACTACAACTACTACAATGACGTATAAATGATATCTGAGAATTATAGTATGTTTGTACCCTTTACATACACCAATCAAAACGTCAAAGAACAGCGCAGCACTGCAATAATCAAACGCAGCACCTCTAATAAAGACTCTGTGTCAAACTGAGAAATACTCACCTAGTGAGTCCACATCTTCAAGCCACTGCTTAACCAACTTTTGACTCTCTGGGAAGCTCAACTGACTTTCGCTCATAGTCAAGATGCTTGAGAAGTACGATAAAGACCGCGACGACGAGATCCTCCGGACAAGGATGGAAAGAATGCAAGAGAGAAGAGAAAGAGAAGAGAACCGAGCCGAGGAGGAGGAAGAGGCCAGGGAATGGGCTGAGGCAAGCATCCCCTTTTCTGCTGTATTGCAAGAACTCATCCAAGCTTATGATACCAAAACCTCTCAAATCATTCCATGTCTGTACGTTTACTAATGGAACCACTTACTGCGCAGGCTATGCTGGAAGAAGAAAGAATAGCTCGCCGGCGTGAAAGGGAAAGGCAACAGGAGAGAGAGCGGGAGAGGGAACGGGAGAGGCAACGAGAGAGGGAGCGAGCGCGCGAGAGGGAGAGGGAGCGCGCAAGAGAGCGCGAGCGTGAACGAGAGCGAGAACGTGAGAGAGCGCGGGAGCGTGAGAGATCCCCCTCGAGCTCTCGTGGGCAGGGGGGCTACCGCCATCGGGAATTCTGAGGATTGTTCAGAAGACAAAGAGGTCGAATTGGTAGATATAAGTGGGTTGCATATGGATAGGTCCGGATCAGATTCTATCTAGTGCTTAGTGCACAAATACATACAGAGCCCAACTTCTGTTTGAAATTAGTGAAAGAAAACAATAAGAGTCAACAACGGCGAGTATATGTTTGCCAATTTAGCAAGGCATTAATGGTTTTTGGGAGCAAACATAGTGCCAAGTAATTTTCAATGCAATCAAAATCATTATTCTCGCCGACTGAACTACCAGTTATTACTATAAAGTCCAGGGCTATAAAACAGACGCTATTCGTTACTATGAGATGTGAAATGGTTTGTGATCCTTCAGTCATTACAGTCGTGACCTGATGGCTACACGTTTAGGAGTTGGGCCGGCCACCGATACGCCTCCCGAGGCTTTATTTAATGGTTCTGCTGTCACGGTAGCCTTGATCCGGCGGCCAAAGTACTCAACCTCCACGCTAGCACCTTCTTTGATACTGCTGGGCAGATAGGTATAAGCGATGGGCTTGCCGATTGTGTATCCAAAGGCGGCAGTCGTGACATAGCCGACTGCTTTGCCGTCCAGGAACACGGGCTCCTTGCCCAAGACGACCGAGCGGCCGTCGTCGATTGTGAGACAGCGCAGTCGCCTGGAGACATTCTCTTTCGAAAGTCTCTTGATAGCGTCGTGGCCGACGTAGCCCTGCTTCTCGGGATCGACGGCGGATTCGAGCCCGGCCTCGAACGGGTTGTGTTCCGAGGTGATATCGGCGCCATACGTCCGTAATCCCGTTTCCAGCCGCAGAGCGCTGAACGCAGCGCGGCCGGCGGCGATGATGCCGTGCGGCTTTCCGGCCTGCCAGAGAGTGTCCCAGAGGCGCAGGCTATTCTCGGCACTCGTGTAGATCTCCCATCCCGGCTCGCCAACGAATGAGAGGCTGATGACGGTGACCGGGATGCCGGCAATGATGGCCGACTTGACGTGAGAAGGAGGCATATCCTTGAGGTTGTCCGAGCTGATGCCGCTGACAACGTCGGCGGCACGAGGACCCCAGAGCCCGATGCCACCAGACGCTCCCGTGGTGTCGCGCACCTGAACGAACTTTGCCGGAGAGGCTTCCGCCTGGAGGCGAGCTTCCCGAGACAAGTAGGCAAAATCTGCAGGGCCGTTGACGGCTAGTTGGAACAGATCGTTGCGAAGCCTGGCCACGAAGATGTCGCTGCGGATGCCTCCGTGCCCGTCCAAGAGGAGAGTAAATGTGACTGTTCCCGGGCTCGTGGAGATGTCGCTCGTGGTCAACCGCTGCAGCAGCTCAACTGCGCCAGGCCCAGACACTTCCAGACGACGGATCGGCGTGAGGTCGTACATGGCCACGGCGGTTCGCGTCTTCCAGGCTTCTGCGGCGGCGATCGGCGAGTAATACCTGGCAGACCAAGCGTCGCGCTCTTTCGGCTTCCACTTCTCGGGCAGCTGGCCGAGGAGATTCGCGTTGGCCTCGAACCACTGCGGACGCTCCCAGCCGCCGGCTTCGAGGAAGTAGGCGCCTAGTTCCTGCTGGCGGGAGTGGAAGGGGCTGATACGCAAGTTGCGAGGCGACTCGCGGGGCTGTGAAGGGTGCAGAATGTCGTAGACCTCGACGAAGTTTTGTGCGGAAACCTCCTTGACGTATTCGGGAGCGAGCTGGACCTGCTCGAAGCGCGAGATGTCGCACTCGGAGAGATCGACTTCGGAGTGCCCGGTCGTGAGGAGCTGGGCGACCGCACGCGCGACACCCGCAGAGTGTGTCACCCAGACGGCCTCGGCAACGAAGAAGCCCTCCAGGTTGGGCGCCACGCCGATAAGGGGACCGTTGTCTGGGGTGAAGGACATGATGCCGTTGAAGCCATACTCGATCTCGCTCTCTGCCAGGGCGGGGATGAGCTTCTTTGAGAGCTCCCACGCGGGTGCGAAATCGTCGGGTGTGAAATCCATACGGGACGGCATGTTGTGCTCGTCTACGTGCTTGGGCGTCTCGCCCAACGAGGCAGCGACCACGGGCATGGGGCGATGGCCGTAGTAGCCGATGCCGTACTGCTCGCCGTGCTCGCGATAGTAGAGATCGCGGTCCTGATGGCGGAGGATGGGGGATCGTGCGCCGTTCACAGGCAGATTCTTGCCCTTCTGGGCCGGTACTGGTGTTGTCTTCACATATTGATGTTGGACGGGGAGGAGAGGGATGGGCAGGCCGACCATGGCGCCGACCTCGACGCCCCAGAGACCGGCGCATGAGAGGACGAGATCGGCGGGCACGGTGCCGTTCTTCGTTTCCACCCCGGTGACACGGCCTCCGCTCTGCGCGATGCCGGTTACCGGGGTGTGCTCAAGGTACCGGACGCCGGCCTTGCGGGTGCGTTCGATAAGCAGCTGGACGGCATTTGCGGCCAATGCCAGGCCGTCGGTTGGGATGTGCAGACCGCCAAGCACCACCTCGGTGCTCAACAGGGGGTAGAGCGCCATGCACTCGTCGGCGGTGAGCAGATGCGCCGGAATGCCCCAAGAGGAGGCGTATCCGTGTTTCCGCTTGAGCTCCTCGAGCCGCTCGGGCGTTTCTGCCACCTCGAGGCCGCCGACCTGGTTGAAGCAGTCTATCGACAGCATCTTCTGGACCGTGTATTTCGCCAAGGAAGACATGGTCTTGGAGCCTGTCACCTGGAACACGAGGCCGGGGGCGTGAGACGTCGAGCCCCCCGGCATGCTAAGCGGCCCCTGTTCGACCACGGTGATGTCTGACCACCCCCGCGAGACCAGCTCGTCGGCGATATTGGTCCCAACGATGCCGGCGCCGATGATGACGACGCGCTGTGAGCGATCCATGACTGAGAGGCCCGTTTTCATAAGATATACTGGTTTCTTGGGGGGGGGGGGGGGGGGGCAGTGAATGAAAGATCGCTGAAGAAACTACGAACGTAGAGAGCCGTCTGTTGATGGCATCTTGAGACCTATCAGTGTAATTGACCATTCGCTGCAGAAAGACTTATAAGCCACCGTGATGATCGTCTCCAACATCCCGATGCAGTCTAGTTCCCATCGGCATGTGGAGAAGTGACAAGCCCGGGGGGGAGTGAAGCGGAGTCTACACTCAATTAGGCGTGCTAATGATAGCAGCAAGCCGGATGTGGCCCGGTATCTCCAAGTTGACGGTCACATGATCGGTTTCTTGAAGCCGATGCCGGCCGGGCTGCCGGACGCGCGTGGCCCGTGTTGGCACCTCCAACACCATTACGACCACCGCGGTCTTGATGCTTATCGTGATATAGACTTCGCCCGCGTGTCTGATTCGGTCATGATATTGTCACCTCTGCGAGCCAGAGATAGCCGGCGATGCGCGCACGGCTCACACGCTTCAAGAGCCGTGATACTTGGTCGTGTCCTGCCAGCCCCAACCCCCTGGGGTTAGAAGAGTGAAGCCGGACGGGACGCCAACCTCAGCTCCGAGCTCGGTCATCTCGCCGCTACCCCGCCGCATCGCGCCTCTTCCATCAGCTGGCCTTATCAATGTCATCGCGATCTGCCTTGAAACGTTCCACGATCATCCTGATGGAGAGATAACGCCAACAGACCGTGGTGGGATGCGGACGTGTCACCCTGCTAGTTGTCGGGCATCAACCATTTCTTGACCTCCGCGGCTGCCCTTCTCCACCCATGTCCCCTTCTTGTGGCAAACACTGCGTATAGCAATCCTTTCATCTGGAGTTGTCCCGTCTATACTCTGCGTATACCGTAATGGCCCGTGCCAGAACATGGCGTCAACTTTGCTGGCTCTGCCGGGTCAATCTGCGCACCGAAGCTTTGCGAAGCCTGTTTCGCCTTGAAAGGCTGTAGTCACACGGCCATTGCAATTGCAGCAGGGCCGTTGTGACCTGTCTTGCCGTCGATGATCCCTTGACAGGCAGGCTAACGATAGTCTATCTAGGGCTGCACAGGACGCTACAACCTACGACACCAGAAACGCTCCTTGGTTCCTGGACCGTGTGTCAAAAAAATGCGCTTATCGTTGATGAATGCTGTCCTGCTTGGATTGGAGGTTGCCTCCTCCAGGCTGCGGTCAGCGACACTTGGCATCTGTGATGGTGCGCTGGCGTCTCCGACGTGCATGCTGCGTCGAGCCAACAAATGGCAATCCCATGGTAGCATCTTTTTCTCGGTTCATATCCCTTGCGAAAGCGTTGATAGACCAAGATAAGAGAGCAGAAGAGAAGCAGTGTTGCCGTTATCGCTGCCGAGAAGGAAAGAGTTTCCTCAAGCCTGACGGTGCAGTGGACAGAGACTCGGAAGGGAGGATTTGCACCGCACCCTGCGTATGTCTCCGACGATAATGAGTTGGTCTCTCTTGCAAATGCACACTCACGAAACGGTAAGAATCGGGTGAGCACTCCTGAGAAAACATGGTCTTGCTTAGGACCCTGGATCCAGCATGCATGAAAATGGTAAACCTACCGGTAGACGGGGAGACGACCTCGGAGGCCGGAGGGTAACCAACCAGTGAGAGGAGGACAGCTGAGGAGATGAACACTCCCCTTTCATCCCGCCACCTTTCCAACCGAGTTGCTGCCCGCCCCTTACTATGTACCCTGTACATGTATCTGAATGGCACGATGCGTCCCGGTGAGCGTCGTCCGCAGCTTGGACCCTTGGAACTTGTGCCGCCTTAACCAAAAGACGCCGCCGGGTCTAGAACGCCTTTGGATCCGACCTTTTGCTGATCGACCCCTCCCCCTTCCGGCGGCTATAACCCCAACCGTCACACCATCCCTTGCTCGTCTTCACCAAAAGTGTCAAGGTGGCAACTTGATCCCTGCTATTTCCCCGCATGATCCACTGCATTGGGGGGGGGGGGGATCACAGCGGCCTTCCGAGTGCGTGAGCCGCCGCCTGGCGTTGCTGTACATGGGTGCAGGTTGAAGTTGAGGTACAGGAGGATGAAGAATCGAGAGCCACGTTACATAATGGTATTCATGCCGTGGCCTCTTGATTGGCGTTTGCGTGTCCTCGTGGCACTTCGAGTCATTCTGTGGCTGGCATCGGCTATTGGTTTGGTTTTAGGCCGAGTATCGTGTGCGGGGAACGGAGATTTCTTCCGTGCAGCGATCTTTCTCATGGTTTCTGATGATGCAGCATCTGGCTAATTTTCCGCAGCCGATCTTGTCTATCGCTTTGTGATGTTTGAAGGATTATATTTGGGATTGATCGGATGCAACTTGGATGTTCATCCTCGAAAGGCACACGATGAGTAGGTAATAGTCAGGTAATGAGGGAGAATGGTCATTGCTAAAATTGATTAAACATGATATTGTTAAAGTTCTCGCCTTCCCACCATGCATTGCCCGTTTCCGACTGCGGATAACCCATGTCCCCGATGCCCAGCAGCTGCGACGGATCCGCGTACAGCCAAGGCGTCGTGTTGAAAGTCAGACTGTCAATCTGCTCGACAGTTGGCGGATCGAACACGGCCGCCCTCGACGATGATGACGCCGCCCTAGTAGTAGTAGCAGCACCGGCAGAAGTAGAAGTGGTTGTTGTTGATGTTGAGTTACGCAGTCCCGATGACGATACCGGCGGCCTCTTGTACGACGACGTCGGCGCCTCCTGCCCGCCGTCGGCAATGTTGATCGTGATCTCGGGCGACGTGGCGACGATGATCTCGAGCGTCGAGCTGTCGCTCGTGTCGACGGGCGGCACGGCCGGCGTGAGGGAGGCGTTCAGGAGGCCGGCGCTGGGGATCTCTTGCGAGTCCGCCGTCGAGTTGAACTGCAGAATCTCCCACATCAGGGGCACGCTGAGGTAGATCTTGGATGGCATCCAATCCTCGACGTCCATGTTCTCGCTCCCCGCGGCGATGCGCGTCATCCTGTCCAAGTTCCGATCCTGCGCGGCGTTAGCGTCGACAAGGTTCGTCGGAAAAAGGCAAAAAAAAAAAAGTTTAAAAAAAATTTAAAATTTGGGCGAACGGAAATTCCAACTTACCAGCGCACCGCAGGCCGCCGAGCATGGTATGAAGCTCTTCAGGAACCTCCTGCACTTGGCAAAGTCCGTGTTGGATTTGTGCTTCAACCGCGCCGCCGCGGCGCAGCAGTAGTAGAGATGCACGGTAGCCGCAATCGCAGCGACGTGTCCGAAGAAGGGATCTACCAGCGGCACCTGTTTGTCCACGACCATGTCGATCATGCGGACGATCCAGGTGGCGTGGAGCAACGCCTGCTCCGACGACCGCCTCCAGAAGGTGTTTGGGATCCCCAGGTTCGGGTTGTGCTGAGCCCCGACGATGTAGAGGAACGGGTGGTTGAGGACGGTTGGGATCACATGGTAGGTGAACTGCTCCTTGAGCCACGGCGCCCAGTAGTCGCGGTTCATCTTGAGCTCGTCCATCTTGCGCTCGTAGAACTTGACCGAGTCGTAGCGGTGGCACATTGGGATCCTGTTCTCCGTCTCCAAAAAGTCCGAGAGCACCTTGGCGTATGTCGAGTCGTTCCGCCACGGCTCCTTCAGGATGTTGCGCGCGCAGTCCGAGACGTATTTCCTGACCTGGCTCCAAACCCATCCCAGGCAGACGCCCGTGTTCCAGATGCCCGGCTCGCTCGGCGCCGTCGTGCCCAGGTCGTCTCGCGGCAGCGGCGGCGCCCAAGATGAGTCCAGATCCGTCTGCTTCCCGCTGGTCGGTAGCGTGGGCCGGCGCACGTCGTTTGGGAAGCCCAAGAGGCCGTCTTGCCGGCCGTAGGACTGCTCCAGCAACTGCAGGCTCCAGAACAGCCTCTTTTTGCGATCCGTGGTGTGATCCTCCACGGCATAGGAGGATTCCATGTCCAGCGTGGCGGACCGGCAGAGCTGGAGGGAAAGGCCGAGATGGAACTGGCCGAGGTGAACATTGCCATCTGCGCGGGTCAGCTTTGAGGGCTACTACTACTCATCTCATCTCATCTCATCTCATCTCATCTCGTCTCGTCTAGGGAGTCGCTACTTACCTATGAACGACGAGTATGACAAAAGACACAGGCTCTCGATGGTCGTGATGTCCACCGTGCCGTTGGCGATGCGGAGCATGATCAACGTCTTGGCATTGCTGCTGTACAGCTGCATGTGGTCTCGCTTTTCGGAGAACCGCGACGTGAGCGCCAAGATGCTGCTGGCGAGCTCCTCCGGGAGGGAGTCGTAGTCGCCCAACTCATCCCTCTCGAAGCACCAGATCGGCTGGCGGTGACAGTACTTGAAGTAGAGGTCGACGCCCGTCGCCATGTCGTTCGGCTCGAAGACGACGGACGAGTTGTTGCTGTTGTCGGTCGCGTAGCTCGGCCTGGCGTTACGAGACGGCGGCGTCGCAGAAAACGACTTCTCCGACGCGTCGGTGACTTCGTCGTACGATGCCTGCTGTTGCGCTTGTCCATGGCGGGCGGGGTGGTTCGGTCTAAGAACCCGGTCAGACGGTCTGAACCTAGCATGTTCGTGTGCGGTGCCGTATTACAAGCCCCCTCCGCTGAGGAGGAGATCCAGTTTCTCTTCCAAGGTTTGTAGCCTCTCATCCTATCAGTGGTAAGGGCGTCTGCCATCAGTCGTCTTGGGAGCGCGTGTGGTGAACCTACCGATCTACCGCTCTGCGATGGCCTCACCGCGGGATAGGTACACGACTGCGAGAGCCGGACGCAGCTGGAGCACGCCGGCCTCTCGCCCGGGCACCTGGTCTTCTTCCTCCTGCGTCAGAAGTCAGCGTGCACGCCCCGCAACGGGAAGATGCGTGCCCTCCAGGAAACAAGGAATGCATACCTGCAAGTGAGACAAGCATGATGTGATCGTCTTCTCCCCCTCAAGCCGGCTGCAGTGATAGAGCCCTCCTCTGGCGGCATGTCATTGACGGATCTCAAGGCCGGGCAAAACACAAAGCTCACTTGTGAGAACTGCCTCCCCCAAGAGGAGTGAGCACCTCCACTAAATACTTTGTATGGATATGCAAAGTTGATAAACACTGACCCCCGGCCACGAACCCCGCACCACCCTAAGGACTAATCCGATAAGTGAGGTGACCGTGCATCGGCACCCCCGTCTTCCCAGTATTACTGACTAACCAACCGTAGGCAAGACGAGCAAGCCTTCGATAAGGGAAGCAGGGGGACCATAGTCTTGGGGGGTGGGGAGGCACCCGAAGGAGATAAGAGCGCTGAAGACTATAACCATGGTCACGTGAAACATCCCTTTACAGCCGTGGGGCAGTGTTCCGAGATCGACGTCTCATCGTGATTCAAACATCCACATACATCTGGTATATCTCTTCCCGCCAACAAGGTCCACGTCAATCGTCAGCCACCATGTGTGCATAAACTCTTCTGGTTACTGGTTGCAACTTGACGAGGGGTTTTCAGCCACACTCAGGTCTCATCTCCGTCTCTTGCTCGCTCCTGCGTTTCGTGGCGATTCCATGCCAGCTCTTGGAAACCCATCATGCAGTTCTCATATTGCGTCACACCGAGATGCCGAACCGCCGTACCGCCCCAGTGTTCTTGGAACTGCGCTTCTAGGACTATGTGCCTGCCTTGCTGTGGCAAGTGTCCCCTGATTGCACATCGGCTCCAGGGCTTGACGACACGTTGCAGTACTCTGATGGACCATTGGCACTCGCTTGAACAGGCTGTCATAACTCATGTGCGCCGGGTAATGCGCATGGTCTTCGTTACCCACTTGCTATGAACCATCGTGCATCCCACCTTGTGTACACACGGTGCCAAAAGTGGAAAGGCGTCCCTCTCTCGAAACCCCTGGATTATGGAGGAAGCCCAGCGCCATCCATGTAAGTGCGCCGTGGATCTACGCCGTTGCCGCCCTGGAAATCAGTTCGCTCGAAATAGACTACAGCCTCGACACCGGATCCGTTAGATCGCTCAGCTCCGAGTTGGGATACTCGGGGTTCTGCAGGTGATCAGGGCGCTCGCGGTCCCATGCCCACCTCGTCTTCAGCTCGGTGGATAGCGAATCTTCCAGCATCTGGACGACATACTTGCCGAGCACGGGGAAGAACTTGAACCCGTGAAAGGAGCCGCAGGTTGCGAGGTACAAGCCTTTGGCTGCCGAGTGCGGCGAGATGATAAAGTCCGAACTGGTTGTGAAGGCGTCCCTGTTTGTAACGTCAGCGGGAGCGGCCCGAAAGTCAACCGTACGCCGATGCCGCTGCTACTTACCAGCAGATGCGGTGCTTGGTCATCTTCCAGTTGGCGCTCTTGCTACCGTACCATAGGTCTCTCTGCTCGGCGATGTCTCGCTTCAGCTGCCGCGAGACCTTCCATTGGCTGTAGTCCTTCGCCGGCGGGGGCGCAGAGACGTGCCGGCCAGGCAGGATTTCTTTTGTGTTAGTGAAGATCTTGGCTCCCCACCACTTGAGTTCTCTGTCCTTGGTCGGCGGGATGCTGCCGATGAAGGGTTTGCCTAGTTCGATTGTAAGCAGCTCGTCCGAGCCAAGAAAAAAAAAGAGAAAAAGAAAGAAAAAGAAAAATTGCAGGCGGCAAGATATGAGAAACTCACCGTGTCCTGTATATCCCTGGAACCCAACGGGCATGTTTGCATACTTCTTGTACTCGTCTTCATCGAGCTCTGCCATCCCGGTGGTGATGCCAGCTGCCAGAATGCGGTCCCCAGCTCGGAGGTTGGCCAGACCGCTCTTTGCCGCACTCAACTCTAGTAGCTTGGGGGTGTACGCCCCCGTGGAAAGGATAGTGTGGTCGGCCGCTAGCGTCTCACCCGTTGTCGTCTTGATGCCAGTGCATCTCCCGCGCTCATCGAACTCGAGATGTGCAGTCTCCGCAGTCACGTACTTGACACCTAATCTGACGGTTTCACGTGTGACGGCGCGCAAGCAGTCTCCGGCGGCCGCCCAGCCGCTCGCACGGTTTACAAGGACCTCTTTGGCTCCAGAATAATCCGCGTCTTCAAAAAGGCCGCCATACAGCTTGCGGGCTTCCGAGACCGGCAAGGCGATGATGTCGTCCTTCCGGCCGAGCTTTTTGTGGTGGTCAATGACGTTCTGTGCGTAGTCGCTACGGCAGATCCAGTAGACGCCCGTCTGGTGGAAAAAGGGCTTCCAGAGCGGGTCGCTCTTGAAGATGTCTTGTGCCTCCAGGGCCAGCTGGCAGTACGTGAAATCGTCGTAGTCGGCGCGGACCACCTTGTTCCAGTCCCACGAGGCGGCTACGCGCTCGTCGGCGTCGAAGGCGTCCTTATCGACCAGGGTCACGGATGCGCCCGGGTACTTCTTGATAAGGTGATAGGCGGTAGACACACCAAACACGCCAGCGCCGACAATGAGGTAGGATGGGTGTTCGCTCTGGGCCATCTTGTCGAAGAAGTAGAATGACATGGATCGGCAGGCGAAAAGGGAGGGAAAATGTTCTAAAAGGGTTTCTTGCAGGCCAGGGAGAGGGGGGGGGGGGGGGGGATCGATCACGAGACGGTCGAGTCTTCTTTCAAGACGGTACGGAGAGACGGGCACAATTATATTGGACGATGCATCCAACGTCTGGTTATCGTCGCTCTGCACGAATGTCAGACAACGGTTCACTTATCGGTAACCTATGTGCTCTTCCCCCTCCCCCGCGCCTTCATGGTCCGGTGGTGTCCCGATATCGGCACCGCTCCCGGATGCCGATCACGTGATGACGCCGGCTATTCGGGACCGGTGTCCTTTGTCCCAGGACAAGAGGATCACCAGATCGTCTTGGCAGCCAGCCTGTCACTAGTTGGCGGCTAACTGGAGCATATGTTCTTTCATGCATGTTTATCTCGAGTTGCCGGCTGATCGTGGGAGTCGTCTTGCCTTTGCGAAGGCTTCTGTTGGACCGTCACTCTCGCTCAGATACACATCAGGGGTCCCCCCAGCCGGACGCCGATAAGACCCTAGGCACTCCCTGAAGTGAGAGATTAGTCCCTACCAGATCTAGGAGTCATCCTTTTCGAACATCAGATGCAGACAACATAATGGCGAAAGATACGAACAATTCTCGCTCGATCTGCGTTTGTGTGTGCCACGGTCATTGACTCGCGGGCAGCTGCACCCTCGACGCATGAAATACGAAGGAGAGCCCGGCGGACTTGAGATTATTGCCGTGCTGGCTGCCCCAGAACGTGGCCCGTTCTTCCGTTACATGGCTGGCAAAGGGGACCGGTCGCGGGACTCGTGGACGGCGACATGATGCCGAGACGCTACCGGCGGTGCAGCGTGCAGCGAATGGGACGAACACAGTGCCTCGACGTTGCCCAATTGGGGCCTACAGATTAGATATCCCGATGCCGGGCGAGTTGGAACAGGGGCGAGATCAGAAAACGTGTTGCTGCCGGTTGCCAATGGAGTAAGAATACTGCCCAGGCGTTCAATAATGCGGGGTCGGGGTATGGGGCCCGTCCAATGAAGAGCACTCAGTCAAAAGTTACCGCATGCGGTAAGGATGGCCCATCAGAAAAGCTGATGTGCCGGGGTGGGTGAGCAGTCGAGAGCAGTGACTGACTGGTTGAAGAAGTGATGAGCATGGACGGGGCAACTTGGGGTGCGTGTGTTGGCCGGCAGAACCTTCAGAAATCACAGACAGGCAGCCGGATCCAAAGCTCCTCACACATGAAAGTCTAGACTGCCCTCCCCAGGGGGGGGGGGGGGGGGGGGGGTGGGCTCGGCATCAACAACGCATCATGGATGGATCTGATCTCCACTGCCCTTCAAGGGTCCCGGTATACTGCCACCATGGAGCGCGGCTCGGTCCGTGAAATCCCACACCACGGCGTCTGGCATACCGGTACTTATCGGTCCAGCGAGGTACTGTTGCCGGTCATGTGATCGGAGCAACGACCGCGTCGATAACCAGCTGATGGCATCCAGTGCCCGGAATCGTCAGAGGCGTTCGGTGTGCGACATCGAGCACCGGCCGGCCCAAGTATTGGGTTTCGACACCAAGGGGGTGGTGGTGGGCGATACGGGAGGGCGAAGGGCCAGCCAGCCTTGATGGACCAGCCATGCCAATCGTGACTATATAGAAGGGCCGTCGTCTTTGAGCATAAGGTTTTAGATGGTGCAAATCAGACCACCCTCATCAGATTCATTCTGGATCAGATTGCCGAGCTCCAGGCCTCCTTTCGACTGTTCCATCTCTTTTGCCAGCGAATCCATCTACACCAGCGTTACTAGACCAGTAGCAATGTCACTATTCAAGAACTACTTCGGCCTCGGCGGCACCAAGCCTGCCCAGGAAGACAAGACTCCCGTCCGGGCTCTGCCAGCGTCATGGTACACATCTCAGGAGATGTACGAGCTCGAGCGCCGCGCCATCTTCTCCAGGAAATGGCTCCTCACAACTCACAAGTCCAGAATCCCCAACCCGGGCGACTGGATCCGCTACGACGTTGCTGGCTACGATTTCATCATCGTCCATGACAGAAAAGGGAACTTTCACGCCATGCACAACGTCTGCCGGCACCGCGCCTTTCCGGTCGTCACCAAGGACGAGGGCAACAGCTATACCTTCTCCTGCAAATACCACGGGTGGTCCTACGGCCTGAGCGGCAACCTGGCCAAGGCCCCCGGCTACCAGGAACTCGCCGGCTTCGACAAGTCCCAGAACAACCTCTTCCCTATCCACATGCACATCGACCGCAACGGCTTCATCTTCGTCAACCTCGACGCCGCGGAGACGCCCGAGATCGCCTGGAACGACGACTTCCTCGGCATCGACGAGCAAGAGAGGTTCCAGCACTACAACTTCGAGGACTACAAGTTCGATCACCAGTGGGAGATGGAGGGCGAGTGGAACTGGAAGATCCTGGCCGACAACTACAACGAGTGCTACCACTGCCCTACCGCCCATCCCGATATTCCCTCCATCGCCGACCTCAACTCGTACTACGTCAACGCCCAGAACGCCTACATTCAGCACTTTGGCCAGCCCACCGAGGAGCAGATCTCCAAGGGTTTCCGCGTCGCCGCCACCTACTTTTGGCCAAACGCCTCCATGAACGTCTCGTAAGTGAACTCAACTCTTCTTCTGCTGCTGCTGCTGCTGCTGTCAGTGTGCCACGTCTTGTCATCGCTAACACCCACCCGAGGCCGCACTTCTTCTTCATCCAGCGCTTCGTCCCCAGCGGGCCCCAAAAGTGCGTGATGCGCTACGAGGTGTACCGCAATAAGAATTCGAGCGACGCCGACTTCAACGTCATCAACGACATGTACAAGCGCATCATGTCCGAGGATAAGTACCTCTGTGCCAACGCCCAGAAGAACATCAACGCCGGCGTCTTTGTCAACGGCGAGCTGCACCCGGAGATGGAGAAGGGCCCGCTCTTCTTCCAGAAGACGGTGCGCGAGGTCATCACCGAGCACTGGCGCAAGGAGCAGCAGGCCGGCGCCGAGATCTGGCCGGCGCAGCAGAAGTTGCCCCAGAGCGCCGGCACGGCCCAGGAGGACTCGAAGCTGTGCTCGGCCATCGAGTCGTGCAGCAGGGGCAACGGCCGGATGGGCGACAAGGGCATGTGCGTCGACGAGGCGATTGCTTTCTGAGGGCTGTTAGTGCCGTGCTGAGCGGGGGAATGGGTCAATGAAGAGATTATACCATCTCGCATTCGGCGTTTTGTAGCGTTTATTTGATTTTGCCGGTTCATTTGGGATGGATTGGATACTATCCAGAGCCAATTGCAACGATCGTCCGTGACGAGTTTTGTCCTGAGCAATGGGGTCAACTTTGGGTTGAACAGCTGGAAGGTTCCTCTTTTTGAGGGTCACCCATAGACGCCGAGGTCCTTCACACGGACATCGGTGGTTGAGGGAGGTTGAAAAGCATTTGAATACATCTTTGACTGCAGATTTGTAACTCTTGAAAAGAAATGAAAAATTCCAGATTGAAGTCTCACTCCTGGAGGGCATACCAAAATACTACCATTCGATGGGCTAGATTATAACCGGGCCTTGGTTGCCATATGTTATGATAGGCACGTTATGAAAGGCCTCTCAAATTAAATGGTGGAGTTGTGCTTCCTCTTCAAAAATCATTCTACAGAGTCAAATATACAGCAGTAGTGCTGTACTTTCTATCAGTTGCCAACGTCGGTGCCACAAAACAGGAACTACATGTCATTCCGGCTTACTCACAATGCTTTCGATGAGACAAAACGGCTACCAGTGACATACTGAATGAGATGGTCACCTCCATAAATGGAGTAACAGATAATATGATTTGTCTCTCCTCAAAGACTGAGCGTTTCATTTCATAATGGCATATGCCTGGTGTTTCATCGAGGCGGCTTGGCTTCAGACTTGAGTTCCGACTTCTCAGCTGGTGCCTGACAGTCTTCACCTGGTGTCCGTGTTTCTCGCATATTCGGGTGTCTACATCGCCTTGAGATGATATGAGTGGCGGCCAAACAGCCTCGACTTAGCGCCGACCCAAAAAATAACGATGGTAGGCATCCGTTCACCATTGGCACATGACAAGGGTAATTTGAAAAATGAGAATGAAGAGTGTTTTCATTGGGTAAAAGTGATCCAACTTGCTTGTTGTTGCTTGGTTGCTCTCATGTACATGATGCTGTTGGTCTTTGATTGCTTTTCATACCCCTGTCACCTCACCATCTATTGTCCTCGTTTGAGTTGTTCACTGTTTTCTTGGTTTCTCACTCACATCCATATCAAAGAACTGCAGTCTCAGAGTGAAATCTCATACCCATTTCGAAAATCTCATTTTCTCTCGTCCTGCCCCCCAGTGCCACTGCCTTCATGGGTGCCTACTTACAGCCCTTCCCTCCTTCCTGTCTCTTGACTCCTGCGTCCTTCCAACCCATCTGGTTGTTCCTGCTTCTACCATCGTTTCTCATTTCGGGCCCCACTTCTTGCAGCTTCCTTACTGGCCTCACTTTTCACCTGCACCAACACGCCTTCCTTCTTCCACCTTTCCTCTCTTTCCATCCTTCCTTCCGCTGTTCTAACTTGCGATTCGGGTTTCTTCTCCTTCTCCTTCCTCATCTTCTCTTCTTTCCTCTTACACAGAATCGTCGCATCCCGAACATACAACAGTGTCATCGCTCTTCGAGATCGAGCCAAGCACCACCACACAAGCAGAACGACCGCCAGCTACGTGACCTGGACTTGACTCACCATGGCAGCCATGGATGCGTCGCTGGTCTCTCCAGCGGCCATTCATGGCGCGTTGTACAACCACTTGGTGCTGCCCGCGAAACTACCGCACCAGCAAGATTCCGACCAGCAAGCCGAGCTGGTCAGGAAGGCCCTCGCTGAGCGGATGGCCGCCGCCGCCAAAGTCATGTCCCAACTCCCGGATAACGAGAAGCCATCCCGGGATGCCTGGGGACTGGTTAGTCAAATGCTTCTGGCGTCCAACGACCTCTACCGAGGAGGCCGCATTGATAAAGCCAGCTTACTGCGCGAGCTCGAACTGCTTGGCCCCTCGGGCTGCATTATCCTCCATATCGAGACCCAGAATGCTGGTCTCATCATACGCAGAGCCCAGGAGTCAGTGTTTTTGTCTTCTCCATCATGGTGCGCCGCTGACAGTTACCCCAAATCCAGCTCAATCTTTTATGACAGCGTCATCTTCGAGGCCTTCGAAGCCTCCGCCAAGAACGAAAACGTCCTCGCAGCAAAAAGCGCCCTGGTGTGGGACTTTCCTGGCATTGCTGTCGCCGTCCCGTACATCACCTTCGCCAAGTCCGACTTCCAGCTGAGCCTCGCCAACTTCATCGAACAGGCGTCCCTGGAGACCGTCAAGGACTTTTCCGCCATTGCTTTCAAAGCCGGCGCCACCGTCTTCGAGTATCGCAACACCGGCGACCCTTCCATCATCACATCCCTTCTGATGGCTATCCTTGAAGAAAATGGTCGCAGAATCGCCCCAAGACTCCTCAGAAAGCGTGTTCGTGATGATGTTTGCTGGGACCGTGCCAAGAAGCCCTGGCGCAGACTGCCCTGTTACCTCGTTCTCCGCGTCGCCATCCAACGCTATCTTGCGTCCGAGTTGGGTTATCAGCAAGGCCAGTTGGAGTACAAGTTCTTCATCGCCGTCGTCCTAGCCACCTTTCTTGACGCAAGCCTCTCTCACCTCGTTGGCGTGGAACAGCTTCAATTTCTCCAGAAAAAGCTTTGCCGTCGGCTGGTCAAACTTGACGTGGACAAACATCACTGCCAAGACAGCGATGCTCTTGCACGATACAGCTACCTGTTCAGCTCTCTCGGGCCCAAGTTCAACGGAGCTATCGACAACTGCACGACACTCATCCAGCGTGTACTGAAACAGCAAAGACTCTCACTGGTCAAGAATATTCCAAAGCTCCCGAAAAAGGCCTTCGGCCAGGATCTTCGTCTCAGCTTGAGACTCAGCCATGGCTACATCAAGAGCGTCCTCCAGAGATCCAAGGTTCCCACGAAGAAGCGCTATCGATACCTCCCGGACGAAGGCCCGGCCGAGGCTGCCAAAGATCACCTCAGCAAATACGCTCAGGATTACCACAAGTTGATCAACAAGGAGATGGAGCTTGTCTCATTGGCCGCGGAGAGTTGTGAGGAGGTCTCGCGTCAGATCTTCGATTATGTTCATGCAGCCATGCCGATGTATGAAAACAATCCCGAACAGAAAAGCTTGATGTTGTTGACGGTCATGGAGCTTTGGCAAAAGATGGATGCTATTGCGTGCGATTCCTTTCCCCTGCTCAGAGAGTACCACCCAGTCTTCCACCCCCAGATGCTTGACGTTCTGCTTCTGCCGCAGTTCTCGGAATTGGCGCGACTCGGTTTCCTCCAAACCCTTTTGTCATCCCGTGTGGTGAGAGCCAATTCCAGTCACCGCAACATCTTTGAAGATCCATCACCCGGCTGCTTTGCCGAGCGCTACTATAATGAATCATCCGACGCTCCGCTCCTGAAAGGAATTCATGAAGAGATCATCGAATTGGCCAACGACATACGCGACAGAAAGGGAAAGGAATGGAAGAAAAAGAGCCGCGAATATGATGACTTGATTAGTCGTATCGACAGAAGTACCTGCGTTTACCTTGCCGATGAGCGCGACTACCGTGGGCAAGAAGTGCATGACCCTCGCTGTCCCCGCTGTTCAATGATGTGCACTGCACAGCACATGCGCATCACCACCTTCGAGGAGCCACTGCCCCTGGACTTGACTACCGCAAAGTCCGTCATCTTCGAGCTGGCCTGCCCTAAGGAGTTTGCTATTTATCGAGACACAACATGGTGGATTCTCCGTCACCTGGCCACTCATTTTGACGACGAAGGGATCAAGCCGCGATGTCTGCTGAGAGATTACATGCAGCTGAAGCCCTTTTTCCGCCAGAGTCACCGGAAAGTCGGTCTAGCCTCCACGACGAAACCCTGTGAGTTATTATCCTGTGCTGTCCTTGTACCAAAATATGACGACTTAATTATAACTTGCTTTTGATTTCTAGTTCAAACAACTCATTACACCTCTGTGCCCTTCCCCGTTGAATGGGATGGAGGCCGTCATGGGGTTTGCAGACCCAACGCGTTGAAGCTCGGCTACTTCGATGAACGTACCTCGACATGGACCGGTCGCACCAGATTCCGACCCTCTTTTGCTCACCACACTGCCTTGATGTTGCCGAACAAGTCGCCTTGGAGCACACTTCTGGAATCGAGAGCGTATGCGCTTGACGGACCCGGGCCTTCTTCGTATGAGATTGTCGCGAGCCAATCGACTTGTCCTGCCGGAGTCAACACTCACGAATACCTCGCCATGCAGTCGCTAATGACGGGAAAAAGTCAACGCTGGATCGTACTTCTTACTGAACTTGGCTCCACAAACTTGAATTTCTCGAGCGAGGTCACGATGCTTCTTGTCTCACATTTGGTGCTTCAGAGCGGACCTGAGGACGAAAAGGGAGATGTCCTTCGCCAGATCCACAAAGTTTTCCGTGATAGCCACTTCTGCGACCGTCTTCTCGAGCAGCTGTGCGCGAAGCTGGATAGCCTTCAGGCCAACTGGCGAGAAACGTACCTGATGGACGTGGTCATCACCCTTCTTTTGCGGGCATACGCGCTTACGGCTACGAACCCAGACGTCTCTCCGAGAGCTTTCAACGCAGTAATCCGGGCTCGTGGGATCTGCCTCCGCTGGGTGGAGATGCTCCGAACAGAGACCTTCAAGGCCAGCGATAACGAGGCCTCCCGGAGATGCCAGCAATACGCTCTATGGGCCGCGATCCTCTGCAAGCGCACATATGTTATCCACGGCAGCCAATTTGCTCTTTTGGACGACACTGCACTTCAGACGTACGTTGAGTGTTGCATTACTGTCCAAGACAACTTGGTGGTCGATGTCGGTGCGCTTCCTCTGGTTCTTCGGCAAGCAATCATCTCCGACCTGAAACTCTCGTATCGACTGTCATCCTTGGTACGCAAATCCATTATCCATTCTCCCGACACTTTCCGGACGGCAATCATGACTGTATGGCCTGAAACCGATGGTAGCCCTCGACAAATAGCGTCCCTTCGAGAAGAACAGGCGGAGTGGATAATGTGCGAGATCCACGGTCATGATGGATGGGATGCGCATATACAGATGGTGCAGTATAATACTTGTACCGGTCTGCTTCTAGTCGATGACCGTCCCCTTGGGGTGAGTATCTGCCCCAAAGCTAGCCGCAACGGATACCCAACTGACCGTATGATAGAAACTCCCCAAGCCGCCCGAGCACACTGCCATTCTCACGGAGCTATTCGGAGAGCAAGCCTTGCTTACGCGACCGTCAGACATGGCTGGTATGGATTACAGTAGGTCTCATGGAAGATAACAAACTGTGTAAGAGCTTCGACTGACTGGGAGGCGGGGAAACAGCTTTGACAGTGAAGCCCCGAGGCTACCGCATCGATATCGGTTACGACACTGACTCCATCGTTATCCGTGCGACTAAAGGCCAGCAGTATCTGCAGCTGATCCAAAGGAATGTGTTTTACTCCGACAACTCTTCCGATCTCCCTGGCCCCCTTATCGACAATTGCTTTCATTGGCTAGATCTTCACAGCGGCAAAATCTTCATTTCGTTTGTCGCCGACATCTGGAACATTAGCCACCGAAACTGGACCATCAATGTCCATCAGGAAACCTGCTCACGTCCTGGACACTACGGCGAAGACAGGCTAGTCGACACGTACAGTCCGCTGTTTAACCGTGTCGCGCGTATCTTTGACGGGTTTGAGTTACGACGACATTTACTTGTTTTCCAACCCGCAGCGAAGCACGTCCAAGTGGAGATTAGACGATTGCAACTCTTGTTTTATGTAAACGCACGACAAGTTCTTGAGTCACCTCAACTGGGATCCGAGATCGACTCGGATCAAGATGCCGGAACCTGGTATGGTTTGGAGAGCAAGCTGGTTTTGCGGAACCCCCGAGATCCTCAGCAGAGAAGCATTCTGGTTCCCCTTGGACTCCTCCAGGCAAAGCAAGAACGAGATAGTATGCTCGTGCGCATACTTCCAAATGGTGAATACGGAAAATTCGTCATCAACAAACACTTGGGACGCATCGAGTCCGCGCCGGAACCGCTGCTTCTCTACACGAAGGCCCAGCTTCACGCGTATACGTCATCCATATTTCCGGATCCACTGACGGGACGAACTGGTACCGAGGAAGCACTCCAATGGCTCTCCTCTGGAGTCTGTCAACCCTGGATGCCGTTGCGACCTGGTCCGGTAAGAGTTCTTGTCAAGATTGCTCAGCTCACGCCACGTCACGAGTATTACCCTAAGGACCTGAAGGTTATGAAGACTGATCATTGGGATCCCAACTTGACCGAAAGTGTACAGCACGAGAGATTTAGGCCCCTGGTCGAGCAGATTCTCGCCATATCGGCCGAGCTACAGACTTTCGATCTCCTTGATACAGACCCCCGTATCTTGCCGCTTGCTGGCGACATGCACCTTCATGACCGTTCCATGATCCGCAGACAGCTGATGGAGCGCTATTTCGACAATAACACAGATCAGTCAAAGCATGTTGACCTTGAGTACGCGGCTCGAGACTGTATCAAGCCATCGAACGTCCGCCATTGTCAGGTCCTCGAACTCATTCATTTCCTACGGACTTGGCCGGAGAAGCTGGCAACCACCAACGCTTTGGCGCAAAAGCTTTCCCAAAGTACCTTGGTCGGGGGATACACAGATACCTTTGATAAGGTGTCACTCAACGACCGGCTGGGTCTCGATGTTCCATCCAATTGGGGATCTCTAGCCCGTTTATGTCGAGAACAACAAAGTCCCTTTGTCCTCATGTTTCTGCTGGCCCCCATATCATATGGTGTCGGAGTTGACATGGGTATTATTAAAGCATTGGCTGCGTTTGCTGTATTCAAGGAGTTGAAGGCGATTGACTTGCCCCCCTGGCCCTCGTACAACAATTTCAAGCCTAATCAAGCCCCTCATCTTGACTATCTATTGCAATTAATCAGACCATTCAAGACGCCGGCACCGAAAAATGACAGCGAAGAATTCCTCACGTTTGCCAGCGCCAAGCAGATCCGACGCATGAGAGCGGAGCAGGCGGCCTGGGATCAGCGAGTGGAAGATGATTGCAAGTATCTGGCCAACTTCTTGCTCTCACAGTGGCCTTCCGCCGAGCCACAAGTCGCCGAACTATCCAAGTCTCTGTTGGTTGACATTGAGGGCGCCCTGAAACTCGTCCGACCGGAATGGAAACGCCTGTATGAGAACATGAACTTCTCGGTCCATCTTGATGCGGTTCAGACCGTGTTGAACGGGCACCATTGCGACACCGAATACGAGGTTCCTTGTTTCATTCCAGCGGAAGAAACCTCCGAGGAACGCTTGAGAGGAGGAGAGATACCGTCACTGAGATTGGATTTGTTGAAGCGAGGCTTTCCCGCTGTTGACGCAGCCATCATGGCGCAACCGCAGCCCAAGATGGAGGAAACAGCCGCAACGAAGTCTGGTCAATTGCCCGCTGCAGCCCACCACCCTGCCCATATTCATCAACCCATTCAGCTGCCATCCTCACGCCTTCGCAGCGCCGGTACGAATGTCCTTGCACCGAGCTGGATGTCCTCCAAGACTACACTCATCCCCTCGAATGATGCCACTTCAGAGTTAAGACGAATAGTATCGAACCTTGCAAATAGCAAGTCAATGGTGCGTCAGAGGTACGCAGGGGATCTGGAACGAAGTCTTGAGGCCTTCATTGCTCGAAAATCCCCGAGGAACGCTAGTGGCAACCCATCGCCAGTATTTGTCTCCAAAGAAGTTTCTCTCTCTTTGCAGACTATCCAGAGACGATTTGCTGCTATTCAAGCAGCTTTCGAGAAACCAGATGCGTTTCTTTCAGCCCGGCGAGTGCGTTGGCTCAAGGCAGGACAGCTCTGGCCAGCGGTGACAACCGTCACCCTCCTCGAGCAGCTGCGATCGACAGCAACGCCGGCTTTGTTTGGCAGCTCAGTTCGGGAGACGTTGATTGACTTTGGCCTCGCTATTACAAGCACACAGCGAGATCTACGTATCAATCATGCCACCATGCGAGGCGATGCCGGAAGGTACTTGGACGAGATGGCGAACAAGGGGCACTCCAACTGGAACCCATCCGATCACCCTGACTGGTTGCTTCTAGAGATTGAAGCAAATCTGATGATACGGCCTGATCAGGTCGACGTGGCTCTTGCCACCATATCTCCTGCTTCCGGAGCCAACTCGGTCCTCCAGATGAACATGGGACAAGGTCTGTACTATGCGGATTCATCCGCTTTTTTTGAATTTGGTCACTAACCAGGCACAGGCAAGACATCTTGTATCATCCCCATGGTCGCTGCGGTACTTGCAAATCGACAAAACCTGGTCCGAGTAGTTGTTCCCAAGGCTCTCTTGTTGCAGACTGCGCAGCTTCTCCAAGCGAGACTCGGGGGTCTGCTCGATCGACAAGTCCGTCACATTCCGTTCTCCCGCCGCACGCCTACACAGGAACACGTCATCCGAGCATACCACCGAGCCCACCGCATGATGATGAAGCAAGCCGGGGTCATGGTTTGCCAGCCAGAGCACAACTTGTCGTTCATGTTGAGTGGCTTGCAACGTCTCCTCGACAACCGGATGCCCGAAGCAGGGCCGATGATCAACGTTCAGACTTGGCTACGCACACGATGCCGCGACATCTTGGATGAATCCGATTACACCCTTGCTGTGCGCACTCAGCTCATTTACCCTTCTGGTTCTCAGATGACTGTCGACGGACATCCTCATCGCTGGCGTATCGCGCAGGACCTCTTGCGTCTTGTCGACCATCACTGCTATAGTCTGGCAAACGCGTTTCCCAATTCAATCGAGGTGGTGAGACGTGCCAAAGGTGGCTTTCCTCTCCTATTCTTCCTGCGGTCTGATGTCGAAGAGGCACTTGTTCAACGCCTTACCGCGGACGTGCTTCGAGGACTTGGAGGTATTCTTCCTATGCAGAACCTCGATGCCGCCGAACGTCTGGCTGTCAGAGATTTCCTTGTCAACGAGAGACCGCGCGACGCCACACTGCAACTTGTTCGTCGACTTTGTCCCGATAGGCCCAGCGTGAGGCAGGCGATCTACCTCCTTCGAGGCGTGCTCCTGAATCGCATTCTCATGATGACGCTGAAGAAGAGATGGAATGTTCAGTACGGACTGCACCCACTCAGGGACCCTATTGCAGTGCCCTACCACGCGAAGGGCGTTCCTAGCGAGCAATCTGAATGGGGACACCCCGACGTGGCCATCTTGTTCACCTGTCTGGCCTTTTACTACGACGGCATCAGCATTGCTCAGCTGACCCAATCACTCGAGCACCTACTCAAATCTGACGATCCTTCATCCGAGTATGACAAGTGGATTCTGACTAGCGATGACTTTCCCGACTCTCTTCGAGCTTGGAACTCCATCAACGTTGACGATAGCCTCCAGCTTGAGGATGTCTGGAGGGCCCTTCGATACAACGTTGCCGCCATTGACTACTTCATGAACAACTTCGTCTTCCCGCAGCACGCCAAGCAGTTCAAGGTCAAGCTTCAGTCCAACGGATGGGACATTCCACTCTTCTCCGTTCACGGAAACGAACAACCGAGCGGAAGCCAAGATTGCCAGGGGATCGCCAGCGACACCTCTTTACCGTCCGCGCTGACGACAGGCTTCAGTGGCACCAATGACAACCGAACCATGCTACCATTGACAATCAAGCAGGAAGACCTTTCGGGACTCTCGCACACGAACGCCGAAGTTCTGACGTACCTTCTCCACGATCGATCCCGTGAGTGCCGAAAGATTGTTGGGCCCCGCGGTGCGAGAGCAAGCGAATCAGATTTGTTGCACGAGTTGAAGTGTTGCAAGATTAAAATTCTCATCGACGCAGGCGCTCAAATCTTGGAGATGGACAATGAGACTCTTGCAAAGCAGTGGCTCACTGTTGACCAATCAGCGCTCGCCGCTCTATTCTTCGACAAAAGCAACAAACCGACGATCATTCAGCGGTCGGGAAGAATCACGCCTCTTCTGGGCTCCCCGTACGCGGATGACCTCAGCAGATGCTTGGTCTACTTGGATGAGGTGAGCATGAGACGCCTTGGCAATTCTAGAGTCCGCGATGTGTGGTTGACAATGACGCAGGCTCATACCAGAGGAACTGATCTGAAGTTCCCCCCATCAGCCAGAGGCGCTCTAACCCTCGGGTTGGGCCAAAGCAAAGACCACACTGTGCAAGGTGGGTGCCGACGATGGCGGAATGGATGTGAGATTATTCAAAACTGACCAAGGAATCACAGCCGCCATGCGATTGAGACAGCTAGGCACGACCCAATCCGTGACTTTCTTTGCCCCTCCTGAAGTCTATCAAAGCATCCTTGACCTCCGGAAGAAGCCACTTGGAGCCATGATAGATTCACACGACGTGTATGTGGCTCTAGTGCATTCATGCAGGCGACGCTAACCAAGGCGCAGAATTTACTGGCTTCTCGACAATACGTGTGAAGGAATCGAACAGCTGCAGCCTCTCTACTACTCTCAAGGAATCGACTTTTGCCGTCGAATACAGGCGACAATCGACAACCCAGACTTCGTCACGAACAAGTGTCAGCGAGACCAGTTTATCGCCACCATCAAGCAAGACGAGCAGCACAGCCTTCAGCAGCTTTACGAGCCGAAACGCAAGGCCAAGGGAGCCAGTGACTTGAGTACAGGGTCGCATGTCAAGATCAAATCGTTCGTCAAGGAACTCAACACAAGACGCAGGGCTTTCCAGGATACTGGACGGGCAGTGCATGCATCCGCGCTGCAGGAGGTTGAGCAGGAACGCGAAATTGCATTCGAGGTCGAGACGGTCCGCCAAGTCAAGAAGCCGCACCATTACCCTGCGCTCTCGTTCCCAGGGTTGCATCCGGAAGTCGAGTCTTTCGCGAAAACGGGCAGAATCCCCGCTGGAGCACTCACGTTCATCCCAGCTATCAAGTCTCTGTCCAAGACGGCCATTGGGAAAAAGTTTAGGGTCTCGGACAAATCTTCGCAGCAAAAGCTGTTCGTGTCTGCCGAGTTTGAGCGAACGGTCAAACTCAACTTTGACCTGACAAGTGACAACTTTTTGGTAAGTGGAAAAGCCGTTTTGTTTTATTGTTGGAGTTCGGTCCTAACAGCCTCGACCGCAGCGCAATGTGAGCTGGATACTCTGGTCTCAAGTCACCGAAGTCGCTTTGATTGTCGTGCCTGAAGAAGCAGAGGCCCTCCTGTCCATTATACGGGATGCAAATTTTACCGGCGCCACGAACCTGATTGTGTACTCTGCACCCGTCACCCGCAAGATGCTCCATTTCAGCGATCTCAAATATTACAGCGTCCCGACCTTGCCAACCGAATGGCGGGCTCCGAGCTGGTTGAAGATCGAGCTGGGCCTCTACGCAGGCCGGCTGTACTTCGAGTGGTCTGAGTACGACCAGCTCTGCGACTTCCTCGGCATCGACCAATCGTTGCCGCTACTGGAATACTTGGAGGGAGAGGGTTCCGAAAGCGACTCGGCAGACAACCAACACAGCAGCGGGGCCAAATCAGCTGCCGCTGGCCTCACCACTCGGCCTCTGTCTTTTGTACAGGAGTGGATTGCTTCCCGCCGTAGGGGCCAGGACTTTCTGTCTACTCCCATGGGGTTCATTGCGCAGGGTAAAATTCTACAAGAAAACCACCCCTTCTTCCGGCAGGCGACGACGGTGACACGGGACATTCTATTCGCCCCGATTCACAAGAGCAGTGATGACCAGGCGAACGAAGATGTCTATGCGGTGGCCGACTACGGCGTGGACGACATGGGAGCCAACGAAGAGGCTGATAGCGACGCCCACGAGGATCAAATCGAGTACAACGACTCGGAGTATGACGACTCTGGGGATGAGGGTCTGGATGCAGGCGGCTCCTCAAAGGAGTAGAGGGTGGCTATGAGAAGGGGAGTCACAATGAGGTGCGTTGCGGGCGGAAAGTGATGTGAGGGATGGCATATTCTGCTTTCAATCTTGTTTCCCGTCCCCGGCGGCCACAGGCCATGTTGGATGATTGGTTTTTGTGTTGGATTACTGCTTTGCTTGGCCGAGACTGGCCCTTTTTTGTCAGATAATACCCCTTTGCTCATTTGCTTCGGTAGCCAATCTCCGCTCGTAAGCCTCGGTGGCCCTCATTGCTGCGCCTGCCAGAGATGCGTGATATTGTGAGAGAATGGAGATGCAATGCTCGAGACAGGTCGAAGGCAGCAGTCGGTTTGTCGTCTTGTAGGGAGGGGTTGCTCGAAGCTTCAATCGGAACGACGCTGACTGCTGACCAGAGCCAACAAGGGATCAAGTCAGTGGCCAGGGGGGGATATAGGCATATCCCACGCTGGGAAACTTTTGAAAAGTCTCATGCATATGTGTTTTATTACTTATCGCAGGGTATTCAGTTAAATGGGTGACGAGGAGTCGATTTGCTTGGGTCGAATGTGCTTCTAGATACAAGAAGCCATCGTGGTCTAGTGATGTACCATGGTCACGTGCCTCTACCGGTGCAGCTCCGGAGTGGGATCCGGCACCGAGAATAAAGTGTGTGTTATGTAATCACGCGCTCTTTTGTCTTTGGCACCGAGGTACGTATCTAAGGCGGTCCCTTGGTGTCCTGCACATCACCCTGACCTAGGTAACACGGCCTACAGTAGTGTCACTCAGTAGTGTCACTAAGACTTTGAAAATTTCCCACTTTGTCATATATGCAATAGACGGAAAAGAAAGTTAGAAATGCGATTTTAGGACCTGTACTTAGCCGGGCGGTCTGGTTACAGCTAGGGAATGGCTACCAGTCACAAGAGAGGCTTTCAGACAGGTGCATGCCACAGCTCGAGCCACGCTGACAATAAGGCACCTCATTTTGTCTCTCCTCCTACATATTTAATCGATGGTAGGGAGCTAAGGAAATGGAAATTTCAAGTGGCAATTGTTGAGCTATTTTTTTGTTTGTTTTTGGCGCTCAGAAAGCCTGCAGTGCTGCGTAGAGCGCGCAATGGACTCAGCAAGGCATCCATATCTCCAGATTGAGGTTGTCCGTCACAACAACAAGACCCGCCTTGCTAGCTCAATCGGTAGAGCGTGAGACTCTTAATCTCAAGGTTGCGGGTTCGACCCCCGCGTGAGGCTCAAATCCTCACCGCGATTGGCAAAGCCATTCTTCGGGTTCTTCTACTTTTTCAACTTTTTTCTCTTTCCACCAGTCTGACCGTTACATAACTAGCGTAAAAAAACGAGTCGATCAAGAGCTGAATCCAGTCTTGATTCGTATGTCAAAAAGCAATGCTAGAGCAGAGCCGAACTGCTGTCTATCCATCTATGATCTACCGTCTGTCTGTCTGTCTTTGATTCCCGCGGCTGCTTTGCACCCCGGGACTATATGCCACCCAATGAGAACGAACCAAACGCAATGTAAAGAAAGCAGAGGAAAGCAAAGCAACGAGCAACGCTGTGCTTACGCAACCAATCCCCCAAGAGTAACCATCCAACTGCCCATCACCAGGGCCGTCCGCTTACTCGTCCCTCCGGAATCGAGCTTCGGCGCTGTTCAGGACGATAGTCAGCGCTTCTTTGAGCTCCATCTCTTTGGGGGACAACTCGGCTTTCTGGTTGCCAGAAAGCAGAGCGTTCGAGTAATCCCGCAAGATGCTGTCGCTCATCTCGTCCACGCGAACCTCCAGCCGGCCCGCGACGAGTCTTTCCATGTCCCGGAGATGGCCATGCATCGCCCCGACAGACGTGCGAAAGACGGTCCTCTTGATGTTTCCGATGTGGTTCTTGACCAGCATCTCCATGGCCGCTTTACTGCCGCTACCTGTCCGGCGTCATGTCAGCGAACCCGTCACCATTAGTTATTCGCCAACAACCCAGCCTCACTTAACTCACCTTGCACTTGTAAGCATTTCTTGTAAATCGGGCTCATGGCATCTTCGATCGGCTGAAGCATGGCGCGGGAGGCCTCGTTTTTTATGGCGTTGATGACGTCGTTGACGCGCCACATGAGAGCCACAGGCTTCCCCTTGGACGCCGCGTTAATGTTGTTGAGGAGATCCAGGGACATGTCCATGTTGCCGTTGGGTTTATACCGCTTCTCGACGGCGCGGTGGAAATCATCTTGGTGGTTCACCAGCCCGCCGACGAAGCTCTGGAGGATGCACGGTATGGCGCGCTCGAAGGCGGCCTCCCAGTCCCGTCTCATGGCGGACTGGATCGGCTGGGCGAGCTGATGGTGTAGGGCGATGGTAGGACGGCCGCGGGCACTGTGGATTCCGCTCTTCCTGCAGATCGATTTGAGCGTCTGGAGGGCAAAGCCTCCGGCCTTTGGGGGTTCGAACCAAGCGGCGGCGAGGGGTAGCGCCTTGTCTTCCGCCTTGGCAACCAGGGCGTTGGCAGCACCATAGACGGAATTCTGAAGAATGTCGTGGAGGCCCTGGCAGAAAGTCTCTCGCGTGATTGTCCAGTTCTGCCGAGCAGGTTAGCTGCCGATTCCCGTTCGTTTCGCCGCACTCGATACGCCTGCTTACCGTTCGGAGCTTTCTGGCCTCCGCCCTAAGATGGTCCTCGACCTTTTTGGCGTCGAAGCCGGCCCGCTCGAGGTCGGTGCCCGCCACCCAGCACGCGATGGATGTGAGCAGGGTGTGCAGTTTGGTGATGACCCGTCGACATCGTGCGTGCCTGCCAGCCTCTGTGAGCTTCTGTGCGTGGGCCTGGAGGCCCGGTATACCCGTGTCGTCGACGTCTTTGTAGCCGCTGGTGCTGATGTCTTCGTTCTGCATCATGCCGTTGAGCTTCTGGTAGGTCCGGCTGCTGATGCAGAACACGGGCAGGTTGGCCTTGATCTTCTCGTAGTCTGGGGGAGGCGCTTCGTCCTTCAAGAAGACATCATTGTCGTCCGAGGCGCTCTCCTCTTTGAGTCTAATCACTCTCAGTTAGCCATGTCCTGTCGGGGACCGTTGCGGACCCGACTTACTCCTTGTAGCCATCCACAAAGTCCTGTTTGATGCTTTGCGTAGTTGTCGAGTTCCGCTTCCTTATGCAGGATCCCTTGATGGAGTCCTGGAGCGACTTCTTCTCCTGCACTTTCGACTCCAGCTTCTCTTCATGATCCTTCGCCAACGCTGTGGTCTTTCGGCATCGGTCACGGAGGTCTTGGGCCTGACGCCTCAGGTTATGTATGTGCTCCTCAATTTGGCCCTTGCTCAAGGGGTTGTTACCGACGCCTGTGTCGACAGAAGAGCCCACAATGCTGTAATTGTCGTAGGAACGCTTTCTCTTGGCCAGATTTTCCACCGCCACGCCAAGGGGCTGGCCTTCTTGGATCTGGCGTAGAGCGTTCTCCCAGTCATCCAGCCGGTCGCGGCACTCGTCTAGTATCTCTGCGTCTTTGCGTTTCTGTTCTTTGAGTGCTTTCAGTTCCTCTTCTAGCACCGGGATCTCGTCGGTAAGAGAGGATATTTTGGAAAGGTTCTGTTCCAGGTCAGCAGTCAAGGCGAGTTCGCGAGCTACCTCGTCCACGTTGATGTCGTCAGTCTTGGAGCAGATGATGCTGATGGCTGAGTATTTGTTGTCCAGTACCAATTGTTGCCGGAACGACTCCCCCAGCAGGTTTTTGGCGGATTCGTCGTCCACGGCTCTCACTATCGGAGCGACAATCCAGATGCCGGAGCAGTCCTTCATGTAGTTGGTTGAGATTGCCGCTCGCGCGGCGTTCGAATCATGGACTCCGGGCTAGAAAGATGAGTTTAGTGTCGGTCGAGGTGCGAGTCGGAACGAGGCTTAACGTACCAGATCGACAATAACAGCTCCGGTTGAGAGAGCCGCGGCTTTCACGAAGACTCGTACCACCTTGATCAGGGGCCAAGGGTTCATACCACCCCCCTCTGTCGTGTCTGCCTTCCTGCCGATGTAAGGTTGCATCTGATCGGATAGCCCCTTGGCAGAGACGTCGGCGAGGCTGATAGTTCTGCCGAGGATCTTCTGGATCTCGGTGTTCTCCATCAAGACGTTACAGTCATATGCTGCGATCGTCTCCGTCGTGAGGCCGGGATAGACGGCCGCGAGTTTCGAGAGCATCATCCCTGCCTCGGTGCCGGGGCTCGAGTAGTCAGACGACCCGGAGGCAATTTCATCCTTCATAGACTGGAGCCAAGGGCCCATCTCGCGCTGCCACTCTTCTCCTGTCACGAACTCGATTTCCGCCCTGTAGGCCTTGCTTTCGTCGTCACTGTAATTGTAAGAGACTTCAGTGACCCATGCGGTACAAGCTCTGGCGCAGCTAGTCGGCAACAGTCTGAGGGATGTCAGCAGATGCGGCAGTCAAGGACAGAAAGGCGAATACTTCTCTTCGACGAGGAGGGCGTTCACTAACGAGCTCTTGCCAGACCCCGTGGCACCGACGACTCCGATCGTGGTCCGAGTTGGTTCGGCCAAAGCGATAATCTCCTCGATGCTCTTCTTCCATCGAAGTCCATCGTCCTTCCGAGCAGTCGACAGTTTCTTCATCGAGGCGAGCTCGAAGACCAAAGGAGCAAGTTCGCGGGCCAGCTGCACGCCTGCCTCGACTGCTCGCTCCAAGATGACGGTGTCGTCTACATAGTGAAGGTCACTGATTGCTACGAAGCGGGTCTCCACCTGTGCTGCCTTCATGGTCTCGGGAATCACCTGGGAAATAGTATTGGAGCTGTCGTAGGGTTCTTTCTTGATGGCGACAAGACTCTCCTTCGCCATTGTTGCTTGCTCTGCAAGGTGTTGCGAGTGAGGCTGGAACCAGGTATGCGATGGCTGTCTACCTGCCATTGTTAAGGAGAAAAGGTATGATGATCTGCGTACTCGTTAATCAGCTAGTTCGATGTAAGTCGGAGTTATAAACAGAAAAGAAAGGTAGGGCAAGAGCGGGACAACGGGAAGGATGTTAGAGTTCAGGAAGGAATGTAAAGTGCTTAGAAAAGAAGGAACCAGGGCTATGATATGAGTAAGGATGCCTTCGGTGGTACTTGGAGCTCGTATGATCAGTAGGGCCACGAAAAGCGAATTTTACTTGACGAAGGAGTTAGTGCACTGGGACTTGGGGCTCTGTTAGAGATGATGGCTGAGTCAATTGTGAATGAGAATAGATGTTGTTGTGAGGGAAGAGAAGGAAACCGAGTGGGATGGAGAGGAGGAAAGTCTTTTATACCTTTGAATAGGGCAAAAGGAAGGCAACAAAAGGAAGCAAGAGGAAAGTGCGATGTTTGAGATACTAGGCAAATGGAAGAGATGACTGAAGAGAGGATGCTGTAAACTCAGAATGATGTCCGGGACAGGAAGCCGTTTATCTTGCTGAAGATGTTGGCAATAAGCAGCGTGAGAATGAGATGTAAAGAAGAGAAAGAGAGGGGATATGGCGATAACCAGGGCTTTCTAATTAGAAGCAGACATTCAGAAAGAAAGAGCCTTGATGTAGCTGGATATAGTATGGCAAGAGCTACTTGTGGCCCTACAATCTCAATCTTACGTCTTTTCCTAGTTGGTGGAATGACTAGAAAGAGCCAAGTTTGGAACATCTGGTAAAGATTCATGCTGTCTACCTTCTTCCAGAGTGACTAAGCACTGTGGGCCTTGACTGAGCACGTTGAATCACTAATATACAAACGTGGTTTGTCTCGAGATCCTAAGCAAAGGGCTTAACTCTCTGGACGTTATGCTCTATCTCTAATAAAACATCTTTCAGGATTCCGAGTATGTGTCCAATTGTTGACGAAGCAATTACTGTTCAACTGGTTTTTGCCAATCATTGAAACTGACTTTCTCTCCGAACTACAGCCCAGTCGATTGTGGTGTGAGCCGAGTTTACCGGACAGACACCTGGATCTCTCTGTGTTATACTCAAAAACTTGCATACTCCATGCGGACTGAGCATTTGTCGTAATTCCGCAACTTGAAGATAAGAAAACCGGATGCACTCATCCCATGAGCCGTGAGCCAGCAATAAACGCCGTAGATTTGATCTTTTCCCAAACTCAAACTACAGCATTCTTGATGCTCTCCCAGATGGAGTTAAGCACCTTAATCAACAAGGCAAAGAGGCGCCCCAACAGAACTATGTATAATACCCCCGCTGCTACAGTAGCTCCAAACAATCCTCCTGTTGCAGTTAACCCCGCTGCAAAGCCGCCATAGAAAACCAAACGGCTAACTGAAATCCCAGTAGGCCTTGTATATAAACTCCTGCTGTGCTGTACCAGAAGAACATAGTCACTAGCGGTACAAACGCCAAAAACACCCGCCATAATGGCTTTGAACTTATTGAACCAAGGGTCTTTCGGCGTAGCGGGATCATCCGGTGCTCCCAGGTCAGATTCCAGAATTCCACGGGTTTCAAAACACGTCCCTTGCATGATTTCGACGAAAGCAAGCTTGAGTCCGTTCAAGATATCTACTGTGGCGTGGCATTTGTCTCAGATGGCTGATATTGGAAGAATCCATTGTTGCCCCCGGATGGCGTCTGCGACTGAAATAATATACAACTGCCATCGTGATCAAACTAGTGTAGAGGGCGGAGGAGATGTTAGGCGGAGAGGGAGCATGACGGCCGTGGCAAGGACACAATGTTCAGGGAACTGCTTTATGTGTGTCTGAATAAAAAGGTTCTTATTAGTCTTCATTCCGTGGAATGAGTTCTAGCTTGGTCGAAAGGAAAGATTTATGTATATATGGACCATGGATTGACTCCAGCAGTTGACATGATTAGACAGACTCCTAGTGGCTTGAGGTGTAGGGCTAATGCTGCCAGGACATCCATATCCGGTAGGCTCGGTGCGTTCACATGTCTGAATCAATACAACGTCTCCCAAATGTGCGAAACAAGCACAAAAGTGAACGATAAGTACCCTTGCTGAATCACAATATCGCTTGATGGGTCGTTGGTTGCCTTCTTCTGACTTCCAAGGGGGGGGGTATTACGGATGTAATTCCGCTTTAACAGATAGAAGCTCCAGACTTGGCATATCCGTATCTCTGTATCCGCAATCAGCTTCTCTAGACTTTCAAATGCTTCCAGGGTCTCTTACCTTGTTCCATCCGGGGACGTGAAGATACCCTAAGGTGACCCATCAGTTCATCAGTCCGATTTCAAGCAGTGGCTAGCAAACATACCTGGCTCCATCCAACCGTTGCTGCGGCCAATGCAGTTGCCTGACGCCCAGCCAACGGCATCAGCCCATTCATCAGTGCTGCACGGGTTCGCGGTGTATGCGCACATGTACGAGACGGCGGACCCTTGGTAGTTCGCAAAGACAGTACCTTTAGGGAACTTGTGATTGCCATTCGCGTAGCACTGATCATAGAATGCGTTGTATGAGTGCTGGTAAAAGTCGTTCTGCAAGAACCAGTCCCCACCGGGACACCACGGGTAAGTTCCAGAAGGCCAGTTGAACCGCTTGCTGACGCGGAAGCTGTTACTGGACGCGTCACGCTTCGAAGGAGTGGGCGGGGCAGAGCCGGTGGTGTTGACAGTGATGTCGGTCCAAGTTGGCTTGCCCTCTCCGTCGAGGCTGATGATGTAGCTTCCATCAGCAAGTTCGGGGAGCTGAATGGTTGCAGCCAGAGCCGAGCCAAAGGCAGCCGCGGAGAGGAGGAAAGACGAAAGCTGCATTGCGAGTAATTGAGATTGAGATTGAGATTGTTCGTTGTACGGATGATGAATGCTTTGGAGGATGTTTGATGACAGTTCAAACTTGGTGAAGATAAAACAGCAGAGAGTTAGGAAATATCATGATATTTATACCTAATCAAGTGTCAAGAATGGAGGCCATCCACAAGACAATGCTAGTCGGCATCTCCAAGCTGACAAGTCATCTTCACGCACACAGCTGAACTCCAGCAACTGGCCGCTAAGCGACAAAGGCTATTGAAAGAATATCGTGGGCCCGCGTTTTCCGAAGAATGAGCCCACCATGCGTCAACTTCACGACATCTTGCTTTTTACAAGCGGCCTTTTTCCCTGGGTTGCACTGTAGTGCTAGACAATTAGGCAGCAGCAACTTCAATTGAGACAGGTCCTAACCGAAAACAACCTGGGAACAAACAGCCTTACCTTTTTCGTGGCTGTAAGCTGACATTGGCCCTACACGAGGTTCCCAGAGACTGGGTGTATGCAAAGTTGTGGAGACAAAAGGACTCCTAAGGAACTCCTTCTAAAACATGTCTGACAGGGATGGCATGAGTAATCAAGACGATATATCTATATTTACAACTCGATCAACTGCACGGGACCCAACCTAGCTTAGCACCTACGGAACGAAAACCGTCAATTAGGCTATTGAAAGTCATGTAGACTTGGGAAAAGGCATCATACGAGTTTTGCAGAACATTCAGACGAGGGGCGCTCCATTCCCACCCCCAAAGAACCACCACGATTCTAAACGCTCGCATCTCCATTATCCTCTAATACTCCTGTGGTAGTTCTTGTGTTTTTGACCCGGTCAACTTCTTCTTCCACATGAGCATCTTTTCGCCTTCTACTTCTGTTGCTGATTTTTGTGTTACAGGGTTGAAGGCTGATAGGGTTTGTTGACATGAGTGCAGTGGGTTCCATGACCACACTCTCTCTTCCCTTTCAATCGTTTCCATCCGCTCTAAATCTTCCCGCAGACCTATGAAGACTGTCTTCAAATACTTTTCTTTGGGGATGCCCCTCACTACAAGAACGAGTGGTGGCCAAGTAGAAAGTAGCCTCCCAACCGCGAGTGCAAACATTCAATCAAAGGTAAAGCGTGAGGGTGGCCCGCTCGTGCTGAAAACAGCGGCTTCAGACCTTACGGTAAGAAGAACAGAACTTACCTATATATACTACTGGATACCATTCGCGCATTGGTCTTCTAGGTTGATCTGCGATGACGAGCCTCAGAGAAAAGAAGCCACCATTACAGTAGCGCTCGAGAATACCAACTCAGAATGTCTTCTAACCATTTTATTGAGACTTATCTGGGACTTTGCCGAAGACTCGAGAAAGCCTTGCACTCTCCAGCGGAATTATAGCTCATATGAACCCTTTCAGGGTGGCAGGCCAGTCCATCAGAGGTGGGTACACTATCTTTCTCTCATAGTCGCGGCTAAATAAATTGGGGCGAGTCCTCCTTTCAGAGAAAAAAGTCGTCGCTTATCGGTTGTATTATTTAGATCAGAAAATACTATATGGAAATGAGCAGAATGTGGAAAGTAAACTGGTGCCCGGATCGAATCCTAGCCGTTGATAAAGCAAATCAGACTATCCTAATCGTCCGAACATCGCGGTTGGCTTCAGAGTCTGTCCCCGAATGGTCATCCCGGTGTAGCGTTGGCCTATTAAGGACCTCAATCTCAGCAGCCTCGGCCGTGACAGCCACCCCAATCCTCCTGTACGTAGATCTACTTGTATCCAGAGCAACCAGCAGCAGGTACGACACATGATCCTCGGGCGTTTTCTGTTTCTGAGCTGGTATGTAGAAGAGCGTTTTCTTATCGTTCTCATCATCGAAGCTTGTTTGGCCAACATCCAGGTGCACAAGGGGCCCGTTTTCCCAATCTTCCTTCTTGGGATCTTTGACTATGATGCCATCAACCATCATGAATAGTTGCTGGTATTTGAGAGTATACTTGACAACCATCTCAAAGGGTCTGACCTGGCCTCTGAGGTCAATATATCCACGTTCCACAAGACCTGTCTTATCCACTGATACTTAGTCCAAATGGAAGTCAACCACTTCAATGAGGAGATTGTTATCCGTTGGCGGCGCAGTGATAACTGCCCCGTCCACAGAGACCCATGAGAAGGACGGGGCTCGATAAGTATCTGGCCGCGTAGACGGCGATCCATCAACTTGAGCTTGCTTCTCCACCTGCCACAGGAGGCTGCTTGCCAAGTACCTGCGCCACATGCCCACGACATAAACATCGTCGATCCGGGTTGCAAAGTACTTTGCGACACCAGATAAAGCAATCAGCTTATCGGAACTCTCGGTCAAGCGGGTATTCGAATACGCCCGTGCAACCGAGTTCCAGGCGGAATGATAAAACATGGGATCGTTGAGAGTATCCCCTGATGCCTCCAGCTGTGGGCTCCGCGAGACTGGGTCGAGCTTCTTGAAGTTTGTGGGGGGGCCGTTGCGTAACGACGTGGGAAGCGACTCTGGATAACACTCAGCGGCCGTGTGCTCCCTGCATTCCCAGAACAGCTGGTCCCTGGCGAAGTGCAGAACTCGCGGAGAAAGCAGGCGCTCCTGCAGGACCCAGCCGCGTGTGTTTAGGGGACATTGGCCGATATTATCGCCCCAAAAGCCCAAGTTTAAAATGCTGCAGTCCATGTAGCGGCCCCCAGGCGGAAGTCCAAGTCCTTCGATACACATCCGAACATGAGCTGTATGGCTTATGCGCGGATCTCTGTCAAAAAAGAGACCTTTGGAGCTGTCATGGGCTCCTGCAGCAGATATGTTGCAGAAGGAATGCGAGTACACCTTGTGCATCTGCGCCGCCTCGACCAGCCAGTCAGATAGATCGTCCCGATCTTGTAAGATGCAGAGTGAATCGATCCAAAGAAATCTGACGCCGAGGCGCCGGGTGACTTGGATGGCCTCTCGGAAAGTCTTTGGCAGTTTGTCCAGCCTGATACCTTTCCGGAACTCGTCATACGTGGATCTCTTCAGTTGCAGAAACTGGGCGGAACCCCAGCAGTGACTTAACGTCGTGTATCGCTCATCTGAGTCGATGCCGAGCTCCGACGTCACCACGATGCGGAATACATCTGAAGTCGCGGTAGGGTAAGCTAGATCGAGCAGGCGGGTGGGATGCCATGACTCAGCGTTCTGCTCAGCGTTGCAGGCAAGGTGACCGGAGGTGCATTGTTGGATCCAATTCGCGGCTTTACTCCACGATTCCTCAGAGGCTGTGCTCTTGCTGGAAAATGGTGTCATTTTCTCCATTTCTCTTTCTAGTTCACTTGATTGTCAGAATACTCGGTGATTGCGGCAATGATCGTATAACGGTGACAAACCGGGGCCTCTCAACACCTCGTATGTCCCAGATATGTCCTCCAGCGTTGGGATTTCATCCCGGTAATCCGACTCGAAAGTCACAGATATCAACAGTTCCATACCAGTAAATTCTACACCCGATTCTTGACCGATGTTGATGATGGCACATAGCGTTACAAGGCCGGTGAAATCATCAAGGGGCTGCCCCGGCGTCCTGGAGGGCTTGGTCGTGTGATGCCGAGATGTCCACTCGTGATCAAACTTCGCCATACTAGACCGACTGACTTGGTCGATCTGAGACCAAAATGGGTAGCATACTTCACAGGCATCGTGGGCAGACATCGCGAGGCTAGCGGCCGATTCGTGATGCGCCAGCAGGACGTGCGGGTCCACAGCATCGTCGTCGCTGCACACCCATCCCTTGCGGTGCTGGAGGGCATCGACGCATACTCTACACAGCATGGCGGAATATCTATCAGAGTATGTGTTAGAGCACGTCAGCGGGAAGTTGATGCTCGAGAGGTTGGGAACGGTTGGAAACATGGAAATTGAAGGAGCGGGGTCTTTGCCGCGAAATAGTCCCTATTGTTAATCGATAAGTCTAGTCACGTCAGGGGAACCAATAGCGTCGGCCTAGGTAGCTTGGCGCTTATCAAGTAAGGGCATTCATTTGCGGTCACATCGCATCCAAGGCGATTTGAATACAACTGAGGCTTCTAATTGAACATTTCCTTGGCGATACAATGCAAATGAGATGAGTTTGCAATATTGAGGCTCCAAAGACGATTTAACACCAACCCTCTGCGATGAGCCGCATATTAAGTGTATTTATTAGCTATAGTCGATTGGAACACTCGGTTATCGCGAAATCTTTGCGCTCGAATGAAGTGGTCATTCTACATCTCAATGCTACCCCACGGTTTATATCGTTGAGGAGTCTCCCAGGTATCCATTGACCAACTTTACAACATGGCTCATCCGAGGACTCAGGTGTGGGACGAACCCTGACAAGCTTCGCCGAGGCTGAAGAATGCATACCGTCCAAGTCAAGTAACATGGCGTATCTGGTGCACTGAAAAGTATATCATGTAATTGAGTGCTGTACACGATGATGGCCATATTAGCATGAGCTGAACCACCAGTTGTATCGTCTTCTCACCTACTTACTTACTGAATAGCAGGCTGCATCATGGTTGTGGCATGTTCCTCGCCATTAGTCTTACGTCCTGTTGGCCAAATACGAACTGCCACAGGCACAATACCTACACACTACCTACACAGGTACTCTCTAGATATGTACCCTTAGGGGTATTTAACCTACTACGTAGGTACAGCATAGTTAGTCATAGAATCAACCTTGATCATACACACACATGTTGACCCACCTTTGGTAAGCCCTGCCATAAACTAAGACGTTGGATGCCTACCGCTTTGGCGCCACTCCCCACTTGGCCGCAGGCAGCAACGGCGGAACGGACCCAACGGAGCGCATTTTATACCTGCAAGGGTGATGCAGAACGTTAATCATCAACTATTAATATGCCTTCAAGAGTCCTACGTGACTACTTTTTCTTTGAGATCAACGCCAAGATCTCAGTGGAAAACTAAGAAACACAGACCTTGCACAGATCCATTCCACAGCAGCCATGTTGACAATGTCCGGCCCGGCATCACCAGTCCAGGATCTCGCGGAGCCGCTGTCGCAGTTTTCGGCCTCTCTCTTTGCGAAACTGCCGGCCGAGATGAAAGTTGGCATTCTATCCTACTGCCAACAGAACGACCTCATTTGCCTCTCACTGTCATCGCACTATTTCCGAGAACTCACGCTGCCCTTGATCCCAAAGAAGCCCCACTTGCAGCTGTACGACCAGAATCTACCTCCGGAGGCCATATCCTGCGCGTGTGGCAACAACCTCGCTGTCGGGGTGGAAAAAAACTATTATGCTCATCGAAAACGCCGACATGAGTACATCATCCAGCCGACGGCTGGCGGGCAGTCTGGTTGCCAAATCTGCCGGCATTGGTCGCTACCTTGCCGAGCATACCCCCCACAGCATCCGATGTGCCGGCTATCCGGGTGTAAACACTGCATGTGCATTTCATGCCCGCTGTATGTGAGACTCCGCAGTTGGATCGGGACGGAGTTGCGGTACTGCTCGAAGTGTCGCAAGTTTACCAAGCGGGAATGGACAAAGAAGTACAACGGAAGATGTGAGTACCGGGACTCCGGTTGGGCCAGAGTGGGGATTCCAGCTAAAGCTCCAGCCTACAGGTCTACATAGCCAACCCAAAGTTCGGAGAACATCAAACAATCGCTAGACAGCGGTAAAGGGCCAATCATACGGACGTCGCTAGTGGAACAAATAGGGGACTATAGGGGTTAATCGCTAGGGTTTCAACAACAAAAAGTATATAAAGGGGTCGTCGTTGAATCTAGATAAGAGAAGAAATACAAGGGTAGTGTAGAAGAGTTCAGCTTCGTGTAATCATTTAACAAGACGCATACATAGCAGATCTTAGTTTCAAAGCGCAGCCCCTGAGAACTGTTCTTCGGTGCATTACTCAAGTGAGCCTGTGTGTTGCTATAAGAGATCAAGACGTGGTTGGTTTTCAGAAGGTTACCTTTCAAATAGCCACAGCCTGTGCCTCTCCTAGCATAGGGAAATGGGGGTTGACGACTGCTACGTGATGGACCTCTAACGGCAACGCTAAATACAACCAAAGCTAGCTTCCGGAAATGGAAATCATTTTGTGGAGTGAATAATACTTGGATATGAATGATATGAAAAGCGATTTTCCTATTGTCACAACGGCGAGGATTCACGAGAAGCAACCATCATGTGGAAAACTGGCATGATGTTCTAATACACGAATACCTGGGGGGATGCTTCTGTCAAAAGCTTCTATTAATTACCACCTCAACGAGGCTTAAATACCAATTGCCACCCATCTTACCCAGAACCCTTGCTGGCTACAAGCATCAAATTCCTCGGCGATACCTTGTAGTCAAAGATGGGCAAGACCTCTACATCTTCCCCTCCGTTCTCAGTAAGGAAGCAATACCGATCAAAAGCAATCACGCTTTCGACGACCTTGCAGCACAGGACACTGAGCGTCCACAGAATCGCTATCCTGGCGTTATGGTCCCGGTATCGAACCTCGTAGGACATAAGTTCGTCGTCGGTAATCATGCAACCGTCAATGCCGAGGTATGCTATAGCTCTGCGCGTAAACTTGGCAAAGCTGGCCATGTCCCCCTTTCGCACGCCCCAGACAGGCCTATTTTCCTTGTCGAGCTCGACCCCTTTATCAAACAAAATCTTCTCCAGGAGCGCTCGATAGAAGCGGCGTTTCGAGTACTCGGACTCCTCTTTACTCAGGTCCGGCCTCTCCCAGTTGTTCGGCGCCTGACAGCCCGTCATCAGGGCCGTTGCGCTCAGCGTCACGTCCCTGTTTCTCATTCTTTCGCTGACGGGAAACCCAGCCGGGCAAGCGGCAGAACGCGGAACGATGTGGTTATAGCAACACCCGACGGCGCCCAGGTGCGTGATGAGCGGGACCGTTGCGAAGTATTTCAGCATGTGCTCGGAGAGGTTGCCGCACGCGTGCAGGCCGACGAGCATGCACTTCTCCCCTCCGGCCCAGGCCGCGATCTCGGCTGCCAGCGGTGCTGTACCGTCGATATAGCGCCGCATGTGCCGGATTCTGTGCCCGGGAATCTCGAGACTAGCGGCGGCGGCCTCCGAGGCCTCGATCTGGGCTGCGCTGCCGTCGATGGCGAGGACCCGTAGGTCGGGGAAGAGAAAAGCAAGAGAAACAGAAAGGTAGCCTTGTCCCGAGCCCATGTCGACGACGTGGGTGATGCCGTTGGCCTGGCAGACGCGCTGGATGTAAGCGGCGGCGGTGGAGACCTCGGCGATCTTTTTGGTTTTCATGCGGCCTGTCAGAACTTCTGGAAGGTCAATGCTTGGACCGGGACGCTGGGCACGAGGGAGAGACAGGGATTGGAGGGAGGTTAGCCACTTGGTCAGCGACTCCGGCCGGCCTCGCAAATGCCTCGTTTGTCCATCGTCCACAGCATCTTCGTTCTTGGATGGAGGGCGGGCCAGACACTGCTCCTCGATGCTGTCAATCAGGTCCTGCTGCGCCAGACGGTGGTCTGGGATTGCGGACCACCAGGTCGTCCACTCCGAGGGCAGGGCGTCCCATGCGTTGTAGATCAACGCGTCGTTGACGTGGATATCGCCTGTGACTTGGCGGAACAAGGGTGTGTCGATGAATCGCAATAGATCATCCGCGTAGCTATCAACATCGGAATACGAACTTGGTAAAGTGATCATATTGCAGGGGGAAGGAAAAGAGTTGATCGTTAGTTGCTTTCTCAATCATCATTGGAGTTTGCTAGTTGGCGGTAAAATGGCGGTATGCGTCGGCAAAATCTAGATGCGGAGACACTATGTGACCCTTCTTTTTAACTGAACCCTCTTTTTAAACTGTTTTACGATCTGCGGGCAATCAGTGGGGAAACCCCCGTAATTACGCCTTGCCAGGCGTTCATGAATCGCGAATCGAACAAGAAATAGTCTCGAGCACATTTGGCTAGCTAGCCTGACGTTTTCTCTCCGGCGCCAACTATAGGGCCTACCTTTTTCTCTTCATGGCAAAATGAAACTGCCTCGCAACATAGAAATCATGGCATGTGGTCAAGGAAAGTATACTCTTCTAAAACTTCATCCCCACTTGTATGGATTCGAACTTTGACCGCTCAAAAAGTTCTCTCTCTCTCTCTCTCTCTCTCTCCGAGCTTATGTTGGCTCCCGATCGTCCGAGGGCAATGATGGCCAAGGTATTCCTCCCATTCCAAGATAAAGTGAGATGGTCTCAGTGAGACATCTTTCATGACTTTGGAAACCCTCGCAAAAACCTTGAAAGTCCGACTTTGAAAGACAGGGCTGGAAGGTCAGTTTTTGCTAGAGCAACGCTTCGAAAAACCTTTGCCATTCTTTCGAAACACTTGCATAGATGGCGAGCTGAAGTTCCTCGGAAGTCGAGACGTCGGCTAAAGATTGCAGAATCATGCGTCGGAGCTCTAGTGGAAGACTTGTCGTCGCGGGTGAATGATAGAGTGCGGTACCACGTGAGCCTCTTCGTTTTCCTTTCTACTAATATGACTAAAAAGAAGTAAGATACATGAATGTTAAGGAAGCCTAAGACTCATAATTCATCCGATATTACTAGTTCCTGAGAACAATGTTCTTAACTCCATAACTGTAGGCTGACGTGGCATCCTTACATCACACGAGGACGGCGGAGCTTAGGCGGCTGCCCTCTTGGTCACGGCATCCTCCGCTGCCTGCTGCAGAACGTCGCCAAGGGCCTTGGGCATGCTGAGGAATGGCGAGTGGCTGGCTTTCAGAGTCGCCGTGAAGGAGGAGGCGGGGAACGCAGATGCCATGCTTTTCTGCATTTCGATGGAGATGGCTTGATCGTTCTCCGCAAAGATGTAACCCATCTCGAACCCGTTGTTCCAAGGCTCGTAGCCGGACTTGTCTGTCATCGTCTTGAAAGGCTGGGGGAGCAGAGCGGCCACCGCCTTGGCGGCAAGCGCGGGCTCAACGTCGGCGTAGAAAACAGACAGCGGGGTTTCTGGCGAGATAAAGCCGTCCTGTAGCACAAAAGGGTAAAAGTCAGCCCCTTCCTGAAGTCACTGACCGCGGCTGTATCTTTATGGGAATCTCCGTGTGTTCTTACCGTGACGTTCCACCATGCGGGCTTGTCTCCACCGTTGTACAAACTCGTGCCAGCGGAAAGGGCAAAGGAGGTCATGTAAATAACCATGATGACGCCGCCGGGCTTGTTCTGGGCGACGAGGTCCTTGTAGTTGAGGCCCTTAACAGCGTTCGCGACGGGGATACCGCCATAGGAGTGAGCGACCACGATGACATCGCGTCCCTCATCGACGAGCGTCTGCACCTGGGCGCGGACGGCGGCAGTGTCCTGGTCGAGGCCCAAGTCGGCATCCGTACTCCCGACGCCGGCCAGAGTCACGGCAGCGGTTGGGTAGCCGCGGCTGGACAGATCACTACGCACCAGGTCGAAGGCCCATGGCCGGTGCCAAGCGCCGGGCGTGAACAAGATCGTAGGGAGTTGCCGAGACATCGGGCTGGCGGCGGCTGCTACGACCAAAGTAAAGAGTATCGAAGTTGAGAAGTACATGGCGGATGAGAGCCTCGACGACGAAAGAAAGGACGAGTTTCAACGGTGGGGCGTGTCAACGCAGGGGCTGAGTTTGCATGATGTATCCGACCAAGAACATACGAAACCTAGGTGAGTTAAAGCATGATATATGAATTGGAACGTGAGGTTGCTCGTCGGTAGTCCCGTATTGCTACCCACCAATGTTGTCCAATCCAACCTAAACAGGGACATGGGTCAGTCGGCTGTTGAAGGATTAGCGGCGGTGGCCAGGGTTCGGCCAAAGCCCAGTCAAGTTTGTGCAACTGGAAGAGTGCAAAGGACCCATTTGTGCGGATCCGGGCTATATCGTCGTCGGCAGTAAGGTAGTATCTCCAATCAAACAAGTCTGGCTCTCTCGGTTTAAGCTCCGACCCCGATAGTGCGGTATTTAAAACAACAATAATAATTGTGTTTTCCATCAAGTACCAGGTATTTGAAACCATCATTGCATTGAAATCTCTTCGTAAGCTTCTTCGACCCGCCCTTGAACGGCTGAACAACGCACCATTTGTTCATAATCATCCGGCCAAACCATCCAGATCTAATCTCTGTCAACACAGGTAAATGGCCAGTGCGTTTCCCTCGAGATCGCACCCGTAGACCAGTGGGGAGAAGACGCAACACGGGAAATCATTCGGCAAAGGTGATCTGTGGATAGATGCCCCCCCGCCCAAAAAGAGGGGAAACGGGAGAAAGAAATAGACTGTCACCACTGCGAGGAATGTATCTGCTTTCGCCCACGATGCTTGTTCTCGTAGAGAAGAGCTGGCCCCGTCCTTTTTGGTGTTCAATAACAGGTGAAATAGGCGCCATAACAGGACGAAGTACGTATACGGTATTTGCATGTCTTCAAGGGCAACCCCCCATAGATCGAAATAGCAAAGACGTACATCACTATGAAGCTATCGAGAGCTGTGAAACTATACAACCTTCTAATACTTATTCGGTCCCAATTCCCATCTGCTCGACGGGTCCTGAAAGAATTGAGGACTTCGCTTGCCGGTGTACATATAATAATCAGGTTTTGTTCCTTGGCTCCTTAGACATGGCTTGAGTCAGGATCCCCGACGTCTGGGACATGGGGAAGATCGCAACCAATCAAACCATTCTTCGGATATATATGGACCCAAAGCTCCATCTTGGCTACAGCGTTGGGTAGTAATTGTTCTTTTCAATAAGGGGCTTCCGTCCAGCAATACACACCCTTGTCGAGATATGGCCCCAGGCACCCTGTGGCTTATCATTTTGGCTTGCATGTCGCTTGGCAGCTTTTTATTCCAGCACCTCTTTCTGCTGCTTCGTTGTTGCTCTCGAGTGGTGCTCGCAGTCAGGCAACTTGCTATAGGGCTGATATACTCATGTGCTTATTACGCAGTGTAACCACGTGACAGTGATTGATCCACTTGGAGAAATATCAATCAGCAGTTTGCACCGGCTGAGTGAAGATGTGAGGCTGCGAGTCATGAACCATGAATAACACCTGGGGTTATGATCCACTACTTCCTTTGAGCAAGGCGGCGTTGTAGGCTATGTTTGTATCCGTACGCTGGAGACACATTGATACTACCACGCCCACTGATCCGTCAATCATGTTGTAACGCGCCGTACCACGGCTGTGACCTTTATAGAAGCTTGTTAAGATCAACAGATGGCATCTCTTGCATAAGTGCCTACAGAAAGGGGTTCTTTAGCATCACGCCGAGATCGTCATGCAGTACATAGATAACATATGTTCAACGTCACCCCACGCATAAGGCGTAGGGCTCGCCACTATCATTTCAGCTGATGTGAAAGCAGCCTAAGATCTTAGTTTTCCCTTACGCGGCCATCTCCTCCTTGGACGGCATTCAGATGGCCCTACCTCCCCCTCCGGAAGGCCTCGACCTTGGCGAGTCGCGGGTCCACGAGGTCACCAGTATCCTCGTTGCTACATGGACGTTATCCTTCATTGCAGTTTCGCTCCGTTTCTTCGCCCGTCGTCTCAGACAAACCCAAATATGGCCGGAGGATTGGATCATCGTCGTTTCGCTAGTACGTGTTACTCCTTCTGCTTTGTTTCTTCGCTCCCTCCCATGGATTCAATCTGCAGCAGCCAGCCATACTGACAAAAACTCTTCACAGTTGGCCGCGGGCGTCCATGTCTTCATCACTATTGGGTTGAGTAAGTAGTGAGCTCCCGAAGGGCTGACATATCTCATACCATTCGTCGCCAATATTTTGCTAACGTCATAAATCAAGTGATACCTAATGGTACCGGCAAGCATGTCTGGGTCGGACCTCCCGTAGCAACCAAAGCATGGGCTCTTGGTCTCTTCATCTCGGAAATAGCCTATACGATCACCTTGACGACCATCAAAAGCTCAATCCTCATGTTCTACTGGCGCATTTTCGGTGCGAGGCCGAGCATTAGAATCCTGATCTGGATCTTGTTCGGTGTGGTGATGTCTTGGTGCATTGCAGTTGTAAGTATCCGCCACTTCCGTCCTCCTTTTGGCTGCTCGCGACATTGACCAATCCATCAGCTCCTCGTCTCCATCTTTCAGTGTATTCCCACGCATGCGTTCTGGGAACGCTACGACCCTGTGAGCCCAATGTCGCCCACAGAGTTCTATTGTGGCGTCAATGTCAACATGTTCTTCAACGGAAATTCAATCCCCAACATCATCACGGACGCCTTTGTTGTGATGCTGCCTATCCCCTACGTACTGGCACTCCAGATGTCCAGACCCCAGAAACTTGCACTGCTTGGTGTCTTCTTGCTGGGTACTTTGTAAGGAAAACAATCCTATCATTTTGAGTATTTAAGTACATTCAAGGATCTAGATACTAATTGTACTTTAATTCGCAGCGTTACCATAATCTCGATTGTACGGTTGCAGACGATCCTCTCTGTCGACCTCAAGTCCCCGGATATCACGTGGAACTTCTGCAGCACAATCATTTGGACTAATGTCGAAGCCAATATTGCAATCGTTTGTGGTATGTTATTACCCACCTTTCGGGTCTTCGAAACCACCTTAAGCTACCAGTTTTCTCTTTGATTGACATTTGCGATCCCTAGCTTGTCTACCATCCTTGAAGCCCCTACTATCCCTGATGATTGACGGCACGCTGAAGTCGTCCAATACTAAGGAAGACGAGAGCTGTGGATCTTACGCACTAAGCAATGGGGCTAGATTTGGCGCCCGCTCTGGCAGCAGCCACTTGGGCTCCATTGGTGACATCCACATCACGGTCAAGGGTAATTGTCCTAACCACGGAAACGCCTCTCTTAGCCCCGCTGTTTCCAGTCGTACAACGAATTATGGCAGCACTTCCTTGGGCTCCAAGGTTGTCAACCACCTCACAGTCAAGGGGAGCTGCCCTGGGAATGGGCAGGACGACGAGCGTCCATTCACCCGGCTAAGTGAGGGGAGGTCTAATTCGAGTCTTGAGGAGACAGGATATAACCATGGAGCTGAAGGGAAGCCGGCCATTCTCGTCAGCCAGGACTTCGAAGTGAAATCTATCATAACCCGCAAGTCTTAGGCAATGTTGCCTCTCTCAAGACACAGGTTTGCAAAATAACGGCCATTTTGAGGTGGATAGTCAACGGAAAGTTATTATCTTCAGTTATCAAGTAAAGTTTTGCTGAAAAGAAATGTACACAAACATAAATGTACGCAAACAATTCTTCATCTTGCTCTACCTTTCTTATCAAGAGATCCCAATGAGTATTACACTGTACTGATGAGGCTGAGTTATATCGAACTGCTATCATATTGAATCGACAAAACCTGTATACAAGACATTTTGGTATTTTGCCATAATTTTTAACCAAACATTTCGTGAAGCCAAGAAAGAAGCAGCGATGCAAGATACGAGCGATAACGCATTCCATGCAAGGTCACACCAAAGCAATCGCAACATCTTGGTTCTATCACTTAGAGGAAAAGCCACCACAAGCAAGGCTCTGTTGTTTGATACTCCTAGTTTAAGTTTCCTCTCTGGAACCATGCCTATGACCTTGTTACGCCTGTGATCTTGGCGCCATAGAACCACATTGGTACTACAGAGAGAAAGATGGCAACCTCAATGAGAGCAAGTGCAAGGAACACGTGCCACCCAGATTTGAGCCACCAATCGACAAGACCGAGGGAGATACCAGCGCCGATGGCATTCTTGAGGACATTGACAACCACACCGATATCGATGGCCTTTTCCGGGTAGATGTTAGTCGCGTACGAGATGAGAATCGTGCAGCCACCTGTAAGGTTGACGTTGATAAGGGCCCAGAGCACACCAATGGTGGCCCAATGCCACTGTTTGGCGAGTCCATAGCCGACTAAAGCGATGGAGATCGGCGTCGAAATAGCTAGTGGTACTAGAAGCGGCAGGGACGCTTCGGGCTTGTGGTAGCCGTTGCGTCTGCTGAACCGAGAGACCAACTTGTCAGCCATCAAGCCACCGATGGGAATGCCGGCGCAGAGTCCTACAAGGACGCTGGTGTTGAACAATCCAACGAGGCCGGTAGACCATAATAGCGGAGGCAATGAGAATGTTAGGGAGACGAGAGTGGATACGGCAATGTTAGATGAAATGGAAACACCAAAGATCAGGACGGTGATCAGAACAGCAGGCGTAGCCAAGAGGCGGTAGGGCGTGAACAGCGTTACCAACCAGCCTGGAGGTGGGTGGCGATATACAAAACGGGAGAAGAACGACCGCCGTGACCAAATAATGGTCCAGGAGGTCGGGGGGTACTCCTCGGCGGGCACAATGTTGGGACCGAACTCCTGCTCCTGGCTTGTCATGGCGTCTTTGGAGCCGACAAGCTCTAGTTCGTGGCTCTGGGACCTGGCACTTGACACGGCTGGAAGTGGAGGCTCGCCGATGATGCGAATGTTGGCGAGGGGTTCTGGAAACATGACGAGGCTGCTGACCAGATTCAGGACCGACATGGCGCCGAAAAGGTATTGCGGATATCGCCAACTTCCGAACCCCTCGATCATGTAGCCAGCGAAAAGAGGCCCAAAGACAGTGCCGGCGCCGAGCGCCAAGGTGTAGACGCTCATTGCGCGGCCGATGTATTCTTGCGGAAACAACATGACGACGATCATGGGGCCCATCGACTCGACGACGCCGCCTCCCAGGCCGCCGACCACCCGGGCGGCGATCAGGGAACCGTACGTTTGCGCCGCGGCCTGCCAGAAAAAGCAGACAGTGAAGACTGTAAGCCCCAATATCATGGTGTACCTGACACCGATATGCGCGACCATGGGCACCGCCCAGACATTCTGGTCATGGCGCGTCAGAAAAGGCTACGACGGAGGACGACATAGGTAGGGAGGACAGGAGTGAGTATTAGGGGCAAGATGCTTACACCAAAGCCAAGTGCGAGAATAGCCCAGCAGGCCAGCCGAGATGCTTCAGTCGGGCTGACGTGAAAGTCTTGTATAATTGAGCCTAGCATGGGCGGCACCGAGGCGCTCATTACTTGACCCATCATGACGAACCAGCTGAGAGATGCCAGCATGCAAACACGCCACCAGACGGGCCAGGACTAAAGAGAACGGCCATGTCAGCAAAGGAACAGCCTTGCCATAGACAAGCAGATATCTAGATTGGAAAGGGGCTAGACGTGAGAGCTGTGATAATGGAAGTCGGGTCGAGGAAGGAGACGCGGCACGTGGCACGGTCACTCTAGTATCCTTCCATACCGCACTCGGGTATGCATTTGTGAGGATTGATCAAACCTTTGGATATGCTGCCGTACTTGCCGGCACTGCATCTCTCGGGGCTGAGGCCATGATGAATGCTTGCTTTGATAAGAAAGAAAAGCAATGCTTGTCTCGAAGTCGAGGCTCGCCTACGCGAGGAACGACGGCGATGAGTCTAGGTAGCACGCGCTCAGCGCTAGCACAGTGAATCGATATGCACGTCTGTGTATTGTTTTTGGGAGCAATCACCGGTGGAGTCGGAGACGTCGACCACAATAGGGTCAGTCTTTTAGGAACGGCTTTAGGAATACTTTGTTCCGTGCGATAAAGCAGAGACGTCGAGATGCCAGTTTAGGTGGAGTGTATTAGTCCGACGGGTGAAGCCCCCTTCCAGATTCTGACACAATGCGCAGGGTTGACCCCCGCCTTTGCAGTCAGCGTGATGGCCACACACCACCTATACAGATAGACGGATGAACCAAGCTATTTTCTGGACATAGCAGGCTATGTTTAGATACGACATGCCACGTACAAACTTGATCCTGGCGACGTGCCGAACGCATGAATTGGACCTCGCGCGCATTGCGGCAATTATCCGTTTATCCGGTTGCTGCCATAACACATCTGCTGTTCCATGATTAGCCCGGTGGGCCTTCAAGTTTCGTCTGATTTCATCTCCAGCTTGATGCCGGAAGCTTTGACTAACATAAGAACATTGGAAGATGACAGATACGCGAGGTTGAGGTTACAAAAGTTCGCCCTATTTAAAACGACATGCTGATTTATGGACGATTGCCCCGGGACTATATGTTTGGACTAGGTGGTTCGACACAACTAAACAAACAATGTGGCTCATTAATGATTGGAACGTGGCACAATAAATAGGCCACTTTTTATGTATTTGCGTTGATGATGATACGTCATGATAGTACTTATACACTATTCAAATACATTCGTGTATTAAAATCCTATCACTGCGCAAAGTAATTTGCATGCGATGATGTATAATTAGACAACTTCGAGCTAATTTGCTCTTTCAGCCTCTTGTATATTCGTTTTCGCCGGGATTTCTTTTCGTTGAATGTTCTCGCCAACTTGTAAGTTGTCGGTCTTAGCCCAGAAATCTTCTATTCACCATCTAGCCCAGTGGACGTTTGAATGATGACAACCTTCTGTCGATAAATGATTTCCTACTTGAAATTCGCGTTGGATAGACATGAAAGGTTTCCACACACCCGGTGATAAATGGACACCGTGTGTTGGATTGCCTCGTTCAGTCTGATGTTAGCAGCAAGGCCTGGTACTATTTTCTTGACACAGCTGCCCATGGAGTCAAAGTCGGCGACTGGCATTGCTTCGGAATTCGAGCTTCTCATTTTCCATAGTATATCTAGAGAGTTATGAGTCAAAAGTGGGTGCCATGAATAATATTATCGCGATGTAACCCCAAAGCGTGGAGACCAAATGCGGCTAGTCAAATGGATCAGAAATCCTGTCAAAGGTAGTATCAACGTCTTGTAGTGTAGATCTACGATACAATGAGCAGCTAAGATTAAAAAAGAAAAAGAGAGAAAAAAAACTTCTAATATCAATTGCGAGCTGGGGAGCGAGAGGCAAGACTCCGAGGTCACTTAGTGTTATGCCATGTACTCGATGCTGGCAACGAATAGCAAGGAGAGGAGGTCTTTGGTGATACCAGCCCCGAAGAATACTCGTACCTTTAAATGCTAACAATGTCACCTGTCGTCTACTCTTGAGTAGTCGGTGCAATAGAAGCGCCTGTGTGTAAGCTTGTCTCGGCGTCCGGCATGTTTAGTTTGGATGACCCGAAATGCAAATAGCTGGATAAACACGGCCGTTGAGCCCACGTCCACATCCGAAGACCGTGCCCGTCCAGCTCTCGGGTTTGGGGCCGAGTGGGCGTCGGAGACTCCACAACGCTTGTCACTGACTCGCCATCCGTGACTTTCCTCCAAGATCTCTTCGCCACAGGGGCGGAGCGAGATGCCACAGGCGGGTTGTTCCTTGCCACTACCAAACACGATCATACTGCCACTTGCAGTCTGAGACTGAGACGGATCCCGCTCGTGTGCGACCTTAAAGAACTAAGAACAGCGTTCAAAACAGTTGTCAGTAAAACCGGCTTGGCAAGCAATCTGCTCGCGTGCGAGTTGATGCGCCACATCGTTGACGTACACTATGTAGGTTTACGAGCGCGTAGAATGAGGCTGGAGCGGTGACATGCTATAAATCCGCCGGAAAGCAGCTAATGAGTTCAAGATTGAGATGATACCCCCAAAGTTCGCCCGTGTGAACGAAAGCAGAGGAGACAACCTTTTTGAGAGGTGAGGTTTACCTTTCATCGGAAACTAGATTGTCTAGTATTGTCCCATGCGCTCTGGGTAAAGTTAGCGTTGCAGAAACCTTGTGGACACCAGGGAGCCATACCTGAGAGTTTTCTTGCCTATGGCAGGGCAGTGGCTGATTATAACGCACCAACTTGTGACGATCAAGCCTGTCGGCCCTCAATGATACGCCGATAGTAAGCAAGACACCCGTGTCCAATCTCACCTAATTCGGGATTCTGCTGTATTCCTTTAAGGCAAGGTGATTCACTCACATGCCCATCATACCTCAGGGTAAGTTACCAAATGGTAGCGCGTCAACAAAACTGCTGTTGCTAAGCTCAGATTCTTGTTGTCGCATGCATTGTACTGAAGCATCATTTATGTAGAACAAACGCGCGAAAGATACTGTAGGTAAGTACTCCCTCTTTCATCTTGTTAGTCAACTGCGTCAATCAACTGCGTCAATCCTCACACCAAAGCTTGGCCTTCAAGCAACACAATGGCTCTGTGCAGTCCATTCGTTCAGCCACAGCCAGCCAAATTTCGGAAATGCCTTTTACACTACCATGTCTTTTGGGTTTTGCGGTATAATAACAGGGTACAAATATCCCAATAATTTTCCCCATCCATGCTCGCTTTCGTGAAAACGCCTCGTCGTGGCCCTTACTTACCACCAAACTATAAAGGTAGTTCGCCTGGTTGTAAGGCAAGGTTCAGTGTACGAGAGCCTCGGGTGGGAAATACAGGGGTCATCATTGCCGCTCGTTCGCATCTCTTTCCCATGGCAGTTTGACCATGGTTTGTGACTATACCAGCATTTCCTTGCAGTTTGCCTGTCCGTAAGGCACTACACCCTTTGTTGACCGCGGCTTCGTAATCCGATTCCTCTTGGGTATCGTGTCTTGTCATCATTAAGGTTCTTTCGCCCTCAAAAACCAGACTTTTCGCCACAAATATGCAGTATAAGTCAACCCACCCACTTTTCAGCACCCCCCACATTTCAGCATGCCAAAAATGCCGCCTAGCCACCCCATTAACAACTATATCTATAACTTTAAACTACTACTACTTTTTTTAACCTTTATTAAATTACTTTATTTTTTTAGGATACCTTCTTTATATATTAATAGTTTAGTATACTAAAGATAAGATTAATTAAGTAATTAACGCTATTTAAAATAGTTATAGTATTATTTAGGTAGCTTTTATTTATAGTATTCTATAAATAACCCTCTAGTATTAACTAAGAGGACCTAACTAAAGAAAGTAGTATTTAAAGACCTCTAGAGGCTTTTAACTAGCTAGGAGGCTAGCCTAGCTAGTTAAGTAACTACCTAGGTAGACCTTAGGTACCTACTAACCTATTAATAACTAAAGGACTTTGCCTATTATATCTTTTAAGCTATAGAGGATACTTAACCTCTAGGTAAAAGGTAAGTAAATAGCTTTATTTAAAAAAACTTATTTATTAAGGTCTAAAGAAGTTAATTTATTAATTTAAAGTATATTAATAAAGTATTTACTAAGGTTATTAAAGACTAGTTTAAATATCTTATTATACTTTATATTTAAGCTATTAAACTAGCTAATAAATATAATATAGATAAAACTAGTATTCTTAAAAATAAAAGTAATAATAGGCTAATACTAAATAAAGCTTTAATAAAAGTAGTAAAAAAAATAGCTTAAATTATAAGCCTAAGTATTTATTATTAAGTATATTATTAGTAACACTAAGGGATAGGTTAATATAGTTAACTATATATATTAGTAGTAATTAATAAATAATAGAGGGTAACTATAGTTCTCTATTATACATAAAGAAAAGAAGGATAATTATTATAGGTTAGTTAGTTAAATAACTAACTTATTACCTATAAATTCTTAGAGAATCTATAGCTAAATATCTAAGGATTTACTAGCAATAAGTTATTAGGGTTAACCTAATAACTCTAATATTTATCTATAATAGTTAATATTATAACACTAGTAACTTTTTATAGTGTTAAAAATCCCCTATTATTTATATCTAAAAGAATAGCTAAAAAATATAATAAAAACAAGAAGCTAAAAAGTATTTAATACTTTTTACTTATATAGTCTATTATATATAAAAAACCTATTTATTTATTTATATCTCTAACTACCTATTACTAACTAACTTCTCTAATGTATTATTTAGTAATAACTTTATAAACTTATTTACTAGGTTATTACTACTATAAATCTACTATATCTTAAAAATCTTATAGTATTTATATAACTAGTAAAAGGCTATAATATTTATTATAAGTTACTTCTCTTTTATAGTACTAAGCTTTATAAGGCACTTATAAAGCAAGTATAAGTTAGTGTAGAGTATTATAGGTATTTATAGTAGTTTAAGGCAGTTAGTAATTATTATAAGAGTAGTACTAATTATATAAGTAATATTAGCACTAGTAACTATCCTATAGACCTTAGAGGTAAGTATACTATATATAACTTTTTTATACTTTATTAAACTAAAGTAAATAATATTACTAGTTAACTTAAAGCTTTTACTATTAGTAGTAGGTTACTTAATAATTTATTTATTAGTAAGAACTATAATAAAGCTAAGTTAAGAGGTAAAGTTATAGTTATTTATAAAAAAGCTATTAATAAATATAAAGAGCTTAGTAGTTATAAGGTTAATTAGTAAGAATTATAGACTATAGTTAAGGTTATTAATTTACTATTTAATATAGTAGTTTAGAGCTTTAATCTCCTCTACTATAGGTAATTAATATTAGGCAGTAACTAAATAGTTAAAGTAAGCTTTAGGTTAATAAATAGAAGTAATATATATACTATAGGCGTATTACTAGATATAATCTTACTAGGCAGTAGGTAATTTTTTATTAATAAGTTAAAGCTTTTTGCCTTAGCCTTTCTAGTAAAAAGTAAGCTTATTATTAGTAGTAATAGATAATATACTACTATTAAAGGTAATAAAGTTATTAGTTATAAGTAACTACTTAGGTTTTACTATAAAAGTAGCCTTCTTAAGCTTCTTCTCTTTATAGGTAAAGAATTTACTATCTATAAGGCTAATTATATTATCTATTTATATACTAATTAATCTAAAGTTACTATTATTAAGTAATAATATTAATAAGTAAAAGTTAAAGGTTAATAAATTTATCTAAAGATTCTCTCTATAATAGTAGTTATAAGTTACCTACTAGTAAGTTTTTGCCTTTATAATACTATATAATAGCTTAGTTACTATTATTATTATATTTACTAGGTAAAAATAGTAAATTTATATAGGTAAGTAAGTAAAAATAATATAATTTAGTAGTATTACTAATTAAGTATACGCTTAGGTAATATTATATAACTAAAGGAGAAATCTATATTAAAGTAGTAAAAAGGCAAAAGTAAGTATTAATTACTAGGCTATTTACTAAATAGTAGGCAACTATATAAGAATTATTTTTTTACTATTATTTATATAGCCTTAGATAATAAGCTATAATTTCTTATAAGGCTATTTATTTTTACCTTTTACTTTATAGACTATATATAATTTAAATATATAAGTATTACTATAGGATTTCTTGTTATAGGTAATAATATAAAATACACTATAGTTAATAAAGGCTTTTACCTTTACCTTATTAGATTCTTTAAAGGGTTTACTAAGTATAGTAATAATCCCTTTCTTATATAGCTTAATAGTAAGTATATAGTCTACCTCCTCTTTTATAGTTAAGAACACTATAGTTATAGTAAAGTATATCTTTATAAAAAACGTAAGTATTAGGTTCTTTTATAAGTAACTATAGTGTTATTATAGTAGTTTATTATTAATAATAATAGTATTATATACTTCCCTTTTAGCGTTAGGTATCTTTATAAGGTCTTCTTATGCTTATATAGTGTATATAGGATTATCTTCTACTTATATAAAGTAGCTAGTAGGTTTATTTAGTGTAAAGAGGTCTAGTTAACCTTCCTTTATATAGTAAGGTTTTACTATAGTAATCCTAAAGTTATATAGGCTATAAGGTAAATTAATAGTATAAGTAGTACTATTATTAGTAATAAGGTAAAATAGGCCTTACTAGCTATATTTTTTACACTATATATAGATAAAGGATTAAAGGGGTAAAGTAATAGTATTAGTTAAATCTAGGCTATTATATATAGCTAGTGCTTTATAAAGCTATTACTTTATATAGATTTAGTGTACTATAGTTATTACTTTCTTAATTACTTTAGTATATAATATAGTAGTTATAGTAAATAGTAACTTATTAGTTATTTAGGGGTATATACTAAAAATAAAGAAAGTTAAGATAAGGCTATCTAGGCTAGTAGTATTATTAATTACTTTAATAATAAGTTAAAGAGTAACTTTAGGTTTAGCGCTAGTTTCTTTATAAATAATCTTATAAGTATAGTAAAAGGGTATATAATAGTACTTAACTTTACTAATACTATAATAGGCTTTAATAAGTACTTCTTTTACTTTAATAGATAACCTATAGGTAGTATATTTAAACTTACTAAAGTAAAAATTTAGGCTAACGTTAGTTATTATTTAATTAGGTAGGCTAAGATATATATTAATCTAGTATATCTATAGTGCCTCTTATATATACTTTATAGTAATAGATTATAAGAATCTTACTATATTAAACACTATTACTATATTAACTATATAAAGTACTAGTTTATTACTATTAAGATATATTAGATATTAAGGTTTAAAGACCTTATATATAAAAATAAGATAATAATATAATAAAGAAGTAGAATATATAATACAGTATTAATAATACTGTATACACTGTATACACTAGATATAAGAATAACTACTTAGAAAACGGCTATATATACTATATAATAATAATATTTATATATAAAGAATAGGTCTTTTAAGTAAGACCTCCTCCTTCTCTAAGGAATTAAGAATATAGTTCTAGGTTACATAAGGTAAACAGATAAAACAATACCCTACTGCAGGTAAAATAATACCCTACATTCTAATAACCTACCTAATAACCTACTTAATAACCTAGAATACTAAAGAAATCCTTAGAATACCTAAGATATAGGTATAAGTAATCTCCTTATATCCCTAGGTCTAGTTAGATAGTTAGATCTATAAGCTCTTCTATTATATCTATAATAATATACTAACTTTATATCTTATCTCCTATCTCCTATCTCTTATTTACCCCTTTTGCCTCTAAAAGGTTATGAGCCTAGCTCTTAAGACCTAGAAAGAGGTTAGAAAAGCGACTTTCTTGAGAATTGAACCTACAGCCTCTGCCTTTTTAGGCCACTTTAATAACCTAACAACCTAACTAATTTAACTAACGCCTTCTGCTAAAGGCAATATTAACAGTAATAGATTTAAAGATAAACCTTTCTTGCCTTGAGGGCACTCTTAACTATACTACTTAGAACCTACTTACTAAAGAGAATAAATAATACAATAATAAGGCTTTAGCCTATATCTAACTATATTACTCTAATAGGCCGTTAAGGGTTATAAAAGACTCCTCTATAGCCCTAGAGGCTTAGAAAAAACTAGCTAATTTATATAAACCTAAGGGTTTTACTAATAAATTTCTAACCTATAAGGAGTTCTTTAATACCTCTTTAGAGGATTTTAATACTATTAAAGAATACCTTGCTAAGGTTAAGAAGTTAACTAATAATCTAGCTAATAATAAGCTAGAACTACCTAAGAAGGTTATAATTGCCTAGGTTTTAAATAGCCTTAATAATACTTATAAGGGTTTTATAACTAATATAATATAAAGCCTACAAAAGGACCCTGATTCTTATACTCTAGATACGCTATTTTCTAGCCTTCTAGATAAATATAAAAGGAAGAAGGGTTCTACTATAATAAACTTAACAAAAAATAATAACAGAATAACAAAAAAACTATAGAAAAAGCAGAGAGGTCTTTTCTGTTAAAACTGCAAGAAAACTAACTATACAGAGAATAACTATGCTTTTCTTTACCCTGATAAAGCACCTGTTTAGTGGAAAAATAAGAATAAGGATAAGAAAGAAGAAGAGAAAACAGTTAATACTACAATTTCTAAGGATATAGACTTAGATATAAGTCTAACCTTTACTAAAGGAGAAAAAACCCCTCCTGCTTATAACTCTACTGCCTATAATAATATTCCTTTTAAGAATATAAGTATAACTTATAATAATAACAATAATAATAATACTAATAATATAACCCTAGGTAATTTAATAAAGGAGAAACTAGGGGAAATAAAACAGATTGTATCTAGGAATAATAAATATATTACTTTTTGCCTTAATACTGCTGCTACTATTTATACTATAAGTAATATAAAACATTTATATAATATAAATACTATTAAAGAAAATATAAGGTAGGGAGAAGCAGAATCCCTAACTGTAAACTATAAAGGAGATATAGATATCCTAATTAATAACAATATATATACTATAAAAGATGTTTATTATATTCCACAACTAGGCTTAAATCTTCTAAGTCAGAATAAGTTAGATAAAATAAATATAGCATCTATATTCTATAATAATAATCCTATACTATATAATATAAAGGAAGATAAACTACTAAGTATAGGAAGAAAGATTAATAGCTTATATTACTTTAACTTCTATATACCTTATAATAATAACTATAATAATAACAATATACTTAATACTACTACTAATAATAATAATACTACTAATAATAATAAATCTAATAAAGATAAAGATTTAGCTGTACTATGGCATAATAGACTTGGACATACAGCTTACTCTTTATTACCTTACTTAAATAAAGCTACTATATTAAATAGTAATAATAATAATAATAATATATATATACCTAAGATAAATAATATATGTAAAGCCTATTTAAAAGGGAAATTTATAAATAAAGTAAATAAGATAAGTAATAATAATAGACCTATACTAGAATATCTAGAAGTAGTAGCTTCTGATTTATATAGACCTATAACTCCTATAACATATAATAAGAATAGATAGTTTATTATATTTATTGATATATATACTAGATTTGCTTGGGGATATCTTCTAAAAACTAAAGATTCTGAAGAGATATATACTATATTTAATAACTTTAAGAATCTAGTAAATAATAATACTAATAATAAAAGAATAAGAGAATTTAATACAGATAGAGGAAAAGAATTTAATAATAAAAAATAAAAGTAATATATAATAACAAAGGAATAATATATAATATAAGACCTCCTTATACACATAAACCTAATAGTATAATAGAAAGGATAATAAGAAATATAGTTAATAAAATAAGGACTTTACTATATAATTCTAATCTGCCTAAATATTTATGGGGAGAGGCTTTCTTAGCCTCTATATATATATATAATAGAACCCTATATTCTTTTACAGATTATAAAACACCCTATGAAAATAGATATAAAATAAAACCTAATATATCTAATATAAGAGTATAGGGAAGTATATGCTACTATAAAAATAAAGACCCTAACATTAGAAAATTAGATTCAAGAGCTAATAAGGGTGTTATAATAGATTATGGAAATAATGCTTATAAAATATGGGATATAATACAGAGAAGACCTATATAGTCTAGAGATATTACTATACTAGAAAATAACTTTATAACTAATAATAATAATAATAAAGAAAGTCTAGAAATAAATAATAATATAAATAAAGACCTTAATAGTAATAAAGATAATATTAATACTAATAATAATATATCTAAAGATAATATAATAATAGAAATACCTAAGATTAATAAAGAAGATTATATAGACTACAAAGAAGGTAATCTATTTAATACTATAGAAGATTATCCTTCTATTAATATATTAGCTCCTTTAAATAGAGCTGAAGATAGAGCATCTTATATACTATCTTCTAATATATTAACTAAACCTTCTACTTTTAAACAATTTCTAGAAGATAATAATAAAGATAACTAGATAGAAGGTATAAATAAAGAAATTAAAGAATTAGAAAATAATAATACATAGACTATTATAAAAAATAATAATAATAATAACATTATTAAAGGAAGATAGGTATATAAAATAAAAGAAAAAACAGATAATAATAATAATAAAATAGAGAAAATATATAAGGCAAGATAGGTAGTACAAGGCTTTAATTAACACTTAGGTATTAATTATTTAGAAACCTTTAGTACTACTTGTAGGCCAGAAAGCTATAGATATATAATAATATTAGCTGTTGCTAATAACTAGTATATGCAACAATATGATGTAACTAATGCCTTTGTGCATACTAATATTAATAAAGAAATATATACTATAATTCCTACTAGATATATATATAATAAAGAAGCTAATAAACTAGTTTTTAATAATAAAAATCCTTTATATAATAATAAAGAATATATATATAAATTAAATAAGGCCTTATATAGTTTAAAACAAAGTCCTAGACTATGGTATAAGCACTTAAAAGATATATTTATAAAAGAAGGCTTTAAAATATCCCCTTATGATGAAGCAGTATTTATATATAATAAAAATAATAATAAAATAATACTAGCTTGTCACGTAGATAATATGTTAGTAGTTAGAAATAATAAAGAATTTATAGATAATTTATTTAATAATATACTACTTAAATATATAAAGATAAAGCCTATAGGAATACCTAGTATATTTCTAGGAAATAAAGTATATATAGATTATAAAAATAAAAGCGTATATATACATTAAACTAAATATACAGATAAGATATTAAATAAATATAATAAAAGGGATTTATATCCTTATAATACACCTATAGATAATAATATAAAGTTATATAAAAATAAAGGACAAGTAACTAAGGAAGAAATATTAAAATATTAGCAAGAAATAGGTGCTTTAATATATTTAGCACTAAAAACAAGAATAGATATAACTCTTCCTGTTATAACTTGTTCTAGATATATGAGCAACCCTTCTAAAGAGTATTTTATTGCCCTTAATAGAATATGGGGTTATTTAAATAAATATAATAATCTAGGAATATATTATAACTGTAATAATATTAATAATTTTGATATAATAGGTTATACTGATTCTAACTGGGCAGGAGATCTTAATAATAAAAGATCTACCTCTGGTTATATATATACTTATGGATATTATAATCTTATTAGCTGGAATTCTATAAAACAAAAAACAGTAGCTTTAAGTACCTGTGAAGCTGAATATATGGCTTTAACAGAGGCTATAAAAGAAGCTATATATTTATATAATAGTTATAACTATATAAGAATAAATCTTGGGTTTAGTGATTTAAATAAACCTAGAATATTAATAGATAATAAAGCAGCTCAAAAGCTAGCGGAAAATCCAGAATTCCATAAAAAAGTTAAGCATATAAATATAAAATATCACTTTACTAGAGATACTATAATAAATAAACAGGTATATCTATATCATATAAATACAAAAGATAATATAGTAGATATTTTAACTAAACCTCTAGGAAAGGTTTTATTTTATAATATAATAAATACTATAAATATAATAGATAAAGATACTATACCTAAATATAATAAACAAGAAGAAAATAAGAATATAAGAAATAAGTATATAAATAATAATAATAATAATAATAATAATAATAATAATAATAATATATAAAGAAGAGTAATATATATATATAAATAAGTTACTATCTCTTGTTTTCTCCTACTTATAAAGGTTTTAAAGAGATTAGTAAAGTATATATTTAAGTATATATACTTAATAATAAATAGCTATCTTAATTTTTCCTATTAAGGTTTTTATAGATAAGCTATATATAATAAATTATATATACCTTAAGAGGGGGTATTAGATATTAAGGTTTAAAGACCTTATATATAAAAATAAGATAATAATATAATAAAGAAGTAGAATATATAATACAGTATTAATAATACTATATACACTGTATACACTAGATATAAGAATAACTACTTAGAAAACAGCTATATATACTATATAACAATAATATTTATATATAAAGAATAGGTCTTTTAAGTAAGACCTCCTCCTTCTCTAAGGAATTAAGAATATAGTTCTAGGTTACATAAGGTAAACAGATAAAACAATACCCTACTACAGGTAAAACAATACCCTACATTCTAATAACCTACCTAATAACCTACTTAATAACCTAGAATACTAAAGAAATCCTTAGAATACCTAAGATATAGGTATAAGTAATCCCCTTATATCCCTAGGTCTAGTTAAATAGTTAGATCTATAAGCTCTTCTATTATATCTATAACAATATACTAACTTTATATCTTATCTCCTATCTCCTATCTCTTATTTGCCCCTTTTACCTCTAAAAAGATATATTATATTAATAAAGATCTTATAGTTAAACTTATTATTATTATATAATATAAACTTAAAGTAACTAGAGGCTTTAGAGTGTAATTAGTAGTAGTAGTAGTACTTATTAATAGCTTTAATTAATAAAAGAAAAGTATTTTCTTTAGTGTATTTAAGTAACTTATAAAGTT
>NW_026850681.1:0-81479 GCF_030913465.1 Colletotrichum navitas
TCTAAGAACTACTTTTAAATAATAGTATATATATTATATACTTAAATACTAACTTATTAGCTTATTATATTAATTATATTTATTATAAGCTAAATAAGCCTATAATAAAAAGAATATATAAAGGCTTTAAGGCTAAGGCTATAGTTATACTAACTATATTAGGTTTCTAAATAATAATATAATAGCTACTTACTTTTTTTAGGCCTCTATAATAATTTACTATTAATAACTATATATTTTAAATATATACTATTAAATACTATTACCTTTTAGTAGTTTAAAGTTACTAAACTAATTATATTAAAAGTAGTATTACTTAAAATAACTATAAACTTTCTTTTTATTATACTTTATAATACTAAATCTATTAGCTTTTATAAAAGTATTAACTTAATTAAAGATAACTTTAAAGGTTTATTTTAAATTACTAAGTATTAGTAAGTTTAAGATATTTAGTATAAAAAGAGAAAAGAATTAGTTACTTAAAGTATAGTATAAAGCTATAGTTTAAAAAAATACTTTACTTTAAAAGAAAAATTATTATTAAGGTAGTAAATAAAGTAGTAAATTAGCTTAAAGACTTTATTATTTTTATTATTAATAAGTATACTTTTATTATTAAAAAAGTACTATTATTAGTTATTAATTAGTCTTAATAACTTATTAAATAAGGTTAAAAATATTATTAAACTATTATATAGTAAAATAAAAAAGTTACTAAGATAATTTATTATAAAAGAGAAGGCTATACTTTAGAAAAAGCTAAAAAAGAATAGTCTATTAAGTTTTTATTATCCCTTTAAGAAAATAGTAAATAAAGTAAAGTATTAGCTTTATACGAAAGTAATATAGTTTATAGTATAAAAGAGGTTATATATTTTATAGTAAGCTTAATAAAAGCTTAGCTAAAAAGTTATATTACCCTTTAGGATTACTAGCTTTATAAAACTAGCTAATACTAAGATAGCTACTTTTAAAAAAAAATAATACTAAGTAGCTAAATTATAATAATAAGTTATAATTAGTTATAAGTTACTTTCTTAAAATATAACCTATAGTAAAAAAGTAAGCTAGTTATATTATTAGTAACACTAAGGGATAGGTTAATATAGTTAACTATATGTATTAGTAGTAATTAATAAATAATAGGGGTAACTATAGTTCTCTATTATATATAAAGAAAAGAAGGATAATTATTATAGGTTAGTTAGTTAAATAACTAACTTATTACCTATAAATCCTTAGAGAATTTATAGCTAAATATCTAAGGATTTGCTAGCAATAAGTTATTAGGGTTAACCTAATAACTCTAATATTTATCTACAATAGTTAATATTATAACACTAGTAACTTTCTATAGTACTAAAAATCCCCTATTATTTATATCTAAAAGAATAGCTAAAGAATATAATAAAAACAAAAAGCTAAAAAGTATTTAATACTCTTTACTTATATAGTATATTATATATAAAAAACCTATTTATTTATCTATATCTCTAACTGCCTATTACTAACTAGCTTCTCTAATATATTATTTAGTAATAACTTTATAAATCTATCTACTAGGTTATTACTACTATAAATCTACTATATCTTAAAAATCTTATAGTATTTATATAACTAACAAAGGGCTATAATATCTATTATAAGTTATTTTTTCTTTATAGTACTAAGTTTTATAAGGCACTTATAAAGCAAGTATAAGTTAGTGTAAAGTATTATAGGTATTTACAGTAGCTTAAGGTAGTTAGTGATTATCACAAGAGTAGTACTAATTACATAGGCAACGTTAGCACTAGTAACTATCCTATAGACCTTAGAGGTAAGTATACTATATATAACTCTTTTATACTTTATTAAGCTAAAGTAGATAATATTACTAGTTAATTTAAAGCTTTTACTATTAGTAGTAGGTTACTTAATAATCTATTTATTAGTAAGGACTATAATAAAGCTAAGTTAAAAGGTAAAGTTATAGTTATTTATAAATAAGCTATTAATAAATATAAAAAGCTTAGTAGTTATAAGGTTAATTAGTAAAAATTATAGGCTATAGTTAAAGTTATTAATTTACTATTTAATTTAGTAGTTTAAAGCTTTAATCTCTTTTACTATAGGTAATTAGTGTTAAGTAGTAACTAAATAGTTAAAGTAGGCTTTAGGTTAGTAAATAAAAGCAATATATGTACTATAGGCGTATTACTAGATATAATCTTACTAAGTAGTAGGTAATTTCTTATTAATAAGTTAAAGCTTTTTACCTTAGCCTTTTTAATAAAAGGTAAGCTTACTATTAGTAGTAATAAATAATATACTACTATTAAAGATAATAAAGTTATTAGCTATAAGTAACTACTTAGGTTTTACTATAAATATAGCCTTCTTAAGCTTTTTCTCTTTATAGGTAAAGAATTTACTATTTATAAGGCTAATTATATTATTTATTTATATACTAATTAATCTAAAGTTACTATTATTAGGTAATAATATTAATAAGTAAAAGTTAAAGGTTAATAAATCTATCTAGAGATTCTCTCTATAATAGTAGTTATAAGTTACCTACTAGTAGGTTCCTACCTCTATAATACTATATAATAGCTTAGTTACTATTATTATTATATTTACTAAGTAAAGATAATAAATTTATATAGGTAAGTAGGTAAAAATAATATAATTTAATAGTATTACTAATTAGGTATACACCTAGGTAATATTATATAACTAAAGAAGAAATCTATATTAAAGTAGCAAAGAGGTAAAGGTAAGTATTAATTACTAGGCTATTTACTAAATAATAGGTAACTATATAAGAATTATTTTTTTACTATTATCTATATAGCCTTAGATAATAAGCTATAATTTCTTATAAGGCTACTTATTTTTACCTTTTACTTTATAGACTATTTATAATTTAAATATATAGGTGTTACTATAGGATTTCTTATTATAAGTAATAATATAAAATACACTATAGTTAACAAAGGCTTTTACCTTTGCCTTATTAGATTCTTTAAAAGGTTTACTAGGCGTAGTAATAATCTCTTCCTTATATAGCTTAATAATAAGTATATAGTCTACCTCCTCTTTTATAGTTAAAAACACTATAGTTATAGTAAAGTATATCTTTATAAAGAATATAGGTATTAGGTTCTTTTATAGGTAACTATAGCGTTATTATAGTAGTTTATTATTAATAATAATAGTATTATATACTTCTTTTTTAGCGTTAGGTATCTCTATAGGGTCTTCCTATGCTTATGTAGTGTATATAGGACTATCTTCTGCTTACGTAGAGTAGCTAGTAGGTTTATTTAGTATAAGGAGGTCTAGTTAACCTTCCTCTGTGTAGTAAGGTTTTACTATAGTAATCTTAAAGTTATATAGGCTATAGGGTAAATTAATAGTACAAGTAGTACTATTATTAGTAATAAGGTAAAATAGGCCTTACTAGCTATATTTTTTACACTATATATAGATAAAGGATTAAAAGGGTAAAGCAATAGTATTAGTTAAATCTAGGCTATTATATATAGTTAGTACTTTATATAGCTGTTGTTTTATATAGATCTAGTATACTATATTTATTACTTTCTTAATAGCTTTAGTATATTATATAGTAGTTATAGTAGGTAGTAACTTATTAGTTATTTAAGGGTATATACTAAATATAAAGAGAGTTAGGATAAGGCTATCTAGGCTAGTAGTATTATTAATTATTTTAATAGTAAGTTAAAAGGTAACTTTAGGTTTAGTACTAGTTTCTTTATAAATAATCTTATAAGTATAGTAAAAGAGGTATAATAGTGCTTAACTTTACTAATACTATAATAGGCTTTAATAAGTACTTCTTTTACTTTAATAAATAACCTATAAGTAGTATATTTAAACTTACTAGAGTAAAAATTTAGGCTAACATTAGTTATTATCTAATTAAGTAGGCTAAGATATACGTTAATCTAGTATATCTATAGTACTTCTTATATATACTCTATAGTAATAGATAATAAGAATCTTACTATATTAAACACTATTACTATATTAACTATATAAAGTACTAGTTTATTACTATTAAGATATATTATATTAATAAAGATCTTATAGTTAAACTTATTATTATTATATAGTATAAACTTAAAGTAACTAAGGGCTTTAGAGTATAATTAGTAGTAGCAGTAGTACTTAGTAATAGCTTTAATTAACAACAAGGAGGTGTTTTCTCTAGTGTATTTAAGTAACTTATAAAGTTACTAAATAGTTAGGTAGCTAAATTACTAGTAGATTTAGTATAATTTACTATCTATTAGGTGTTACCTAGTAATACTCTTCTCTAGTAGTTATAAAAGTATTTATAGGTAGCTAAATTAGTAAATAATAGGTATAATATTATTACCTTAGATTAGCTAGTTAATAAGGTTATTAAATTTTATACTATAATAGTCTATATCCTTTAAGTAAAAGAGAAATAAAGTATTAGTAGTTATTATATAAAAAACAAGGTTACTAAGTAGTATAAGTATATTAATTACCCCTAGGGATTTAAAGTAATTACTACTACTAAAGTAAATACTTACTTTACTTACTTAGGCAGTATCTATAGGTATCTTTTTACCTAAGTAGTACTAGAGAGTAAAGTATTACTTATAGCTAGTAGTTAATTTCTTAGCTACACTAGTGTTAAGTATAATACTATAAAAAGTTACTACTAAATAGTGCTTATTAAGTATAAATATCTTATTAGTTTTTATAGTCTTACTAGGTAATAGCTTCTTTAGTAGGTTCTTATAGGTAAGTATATAAGTAGTTACTTAGTTATATAGCTCTAAGAATATAGTTAGGCTATTAATTAATAGTTATATAAAGAAAGTAGTAAATATAAAGAACACTATATCTATATAGTTATTATTATAACTAATAGGTTATTTATTACTATTACTTACTTTTATAAATAACTTATATTATAACCTTTATAGTTAAGAAAAAAGTAGTTAAAAGTAGCTAGTAAAGCTTATATAAAGTAAGTACTTTTATACTAGTTAAATAAGTATTACTACTCTTTTTAGTGTACTTAGTTAACTAATAACTAGGCTTACTATAAATAAAGCACTTCTTAGTTAATTTATTACTATACTAGTTTTTACTATAGTAGTTACTTTATAAAGAACCTTATATTTACTATAGATTAGTATAATTATTATAGCTACTATTATACTTATAGTTAACCTAAAATTACTTATTCTTTATAGTAAATTTATTTACAAGGTATTATATAGGTAGCTTATAGTAAAGTAAGGTATTTACTACTCTATTATATAGTTATACACAGAGGCTATAGAATATAGCTAGTAGGTTAAAGAGAGCTATAGTATACTTAAGTATACTATAGTAATAGGTAATAAGGTATTTATAATAATCCTTATCCTTAGGTAGGCTATTATAGATAGTTACCTTAACTAGCTTAGTAACCTTTTAATAAGTAACTTAAGGATCTTAAGTTTATTTTTACTATAGTTTTTATAGGTAATTAAGTTAAATAATATATAATAAAGCTTAGTAATATAGGCTAAGTGTACCTTATTACCTTTAAATTATTCTTTAAGCTTTACTATTAAAGCATTAAAATTACCTACTTATTAGTAAAAATAAAAGTATAATACTCTTATAGTTCCTCTTTAAGTATTACTTAAATTACTACTCTATAGTAGTCTTATATTATACCTACCTAGACATAAAGGTTATAGATCAACAGTAATTTTAAGTTAATAGTCTTATACTAGCTACTAGTATATTTTATAGCCTAGTTATTAGAGTATATCTTTATAAGGTTACTTATTTACTTTAGCGTTAGCCTTAATATTACTATTAATATTACTATAGTTAATAAGGGCTTCTGTAGTAGTGTAGTAGTTATTATATATAGGCTATAGATTTTAGCTATTACTTAGGGTTTTAGTGTTAATAAAGGCAGTAGTAAAGTAAAAGTTAGGTTATTATAGAAGGTTTAGTAGCTAGTTACTAGTAATAGGTGTACTTTAACTGTTTTTACTCTATATATAATTATCTTATAGCCCTTAATATCTTTAATAAAGTTAAGGTCTTTAAGGTATTCTCTAAAGTTATATAATAATCTCTTAATAATAGTAATTATTTTATTAGTCTAGTAGGTGCTTTCCTTCTGTTAAAGGGTATTAAATATATATTAGGTAATTAATAGGTATTTACTATAGTTAACCTATACTCTATAGTTAACAAGGAAGTTATATAGACCTATTAAGACCTTTAAGTTAATAGCTTTAAAGTTACTAATAAGCTAGTTAGTAAGGTCTTCTTGTATATAGTAAAGTAATTTACTACTAAGGTAGTTATTATACTTAGATTTACTAAGGTAAAATATAATAATAATGTTAAGCACAAGGGATTATTACTTCTCTATAAGGTTAGTTAGTAACCTTATAATATAATTCTTTCCTTATTAGTATAAAAGAATATACTATATAAGGGTAAAAGGTATAGTAATAATATTATTTATTACTACTATCTTTTCTACTATATTAAGTAGTATATTATATTTACTATAAATCTTCTCTTCTTGTTGCCTTATAGGTAAAGGCGTAGTGACCTAGGAGCCTTGCTTACTTATAAGCTTATTTTATTTACTTATCTTAGCTTAGGTCTTCTGCTTATAGGCGTAGTATTATTTACTGTTATCCTCTGTTAGCCTAATAACCTTTTAAACATAGGTATTTCTTTTAGTAGACTAGAAGGCGTATACGTTTATTAGAGGGATTACTACTAGTAGTATAAATAACTAGAGAAAAACACACTCTTATAAGTAAATAACTTAGGAAAAAATAATAGGCTATTATATTAGCTACTTATTAACGCTATTAGTTAGTAAAAAGAGGAAAAATAATAGGCTATTACATTAGTAACTTATTAACACTATTAGTTAGTAAAAGGAGTATATATATAGAAAAAAGAAGTTAGTAAACTAAAGAGCTTATAATAAATAAGATATAGTAAATAATTACTAGTTAGCTATAAGTACATAAAGTAAGGGGTTTTTTATAGTTAAAAGTGCTTCTCTAAAGGCAATAAAGCTTATATAATAGACGTAAATTAATAAGGTTTCTACTAGTTAAGGGGACTAGTTATAGATCTATTAATTAACCTATTATAATAGGTAATTAGTATAATATTATAGTAAAGGTATTTACAGAGGCGTTTTTTAGTCTTTGCCTACTCTAGGTATATAAATAATTAACTAGTAATAATTACCTCTTTTTATAGTCTTTACTAATCTATAGTTTAGATAGTAAAGTTAACTTATATAGTTAACAGTAAAGTTAACTACTAATTAGTGTTAGTAACACTAAGAGATAGGTTAATATAGTTAACTATATATATTAGTAGTAATTAATAAATAATAGAGGTAACTGTAGTTCTCTATTATATATAAAGAAAAAAAGGATAATTATTATAGGTTAGTTAGTTAAATAACTAACTTATTGCCTATAAATCTTTAGAGAATCTATAGCTAAATATCTAAGGATTTACTAGTAATAAGTTATTAGGGTTAACCTAATAACTCTAACGTTAAGGACTCCTATAGATAACACTAGAAATAGTTATAAAATCTAGTAGCTATTAGTAGAGATTATTAAACTTAATTTTAAAACTTTAAAAAAAGAATATTTAGTTTTAATTAGAGTAAGTAGTTAGTGCTAATAAAGTATTCTCTATAGGTTACTTTGTAATTAGCTAGCCTATTTAGGTTTAAGGTATAATAAGGGATAATATAACTCCCCCTAGGCTTAGTGTACTACTTAGTTATTATATATAAATATAAAAACAGAGCTATAGGATGTAGCGTAAAGTCTATAACCTAGATCTACTTATTATAGATATAGAAGACAAGACACTTAGTAAGTCTAAAAATTATTATCTAAATATATAAGTAATAGATTATATAAATATTATATATAATAGCTATTAAAGGTAAAGAGTAGTAGTTAGGCCTATTTAAAGAACCCTAGGCGTTTTTAATTACCCCCCTTTATATTACTTTAGCTTGTTAAGTAGAAGAAATTTAATTAATATAGTTATTAGTGTAGGTTATAATAGAATAGTAAAAGTCTACTAATTAAAGCTTACTTAGAGAGTATCTAATATATATAGCTAAGTTTAACATTATTCCTTTAAGTTAGTGCCTACTATAGATAAGGAGTAACTATTTACTAAGAAGTTTAGCTCTAGGTAATCTATATGTTTATTACCTTTAGTAAGTTAAAACTAAGAAATTACTTATAATAAGCTATTATTAATTTAATATCTTAATAACCTCCCTTGTAGATTATATTACAGTAGATAAATTAAAGTTATATACTATAACTTATCCTTATATAAGTTCTAATTTTTTTATAAACCTACTTAGTAAAGGGGAATCTTTATTAATTTATTAGCTATATTGCCTCTTATAATTATAATATATATCTAGTTTATAGGTTCTTAAGTTCCTATAACTATAGGCTATTTAAAGTAGTGTACACTAGGTTATAATAGTTAGTCTTAGTGTTTAAGGAAAATTATTTAACTTAAGCTAATAATAATTAGGCTATAATCTATAATATACTATAGAAGGTAATACTTCTATTAAATTAGTTAAGAAATAATAGGTAGGATCTATTATAAGATATTTTGTGTAGTAACTAGGGACTATATAGTCTTATAAGTTACTTTTACTAACTACTATCTCTATAAACTAGTAAAATATTTACTTAGGATATATAGAGTAATATTTAATTTTTATAGTAGTAGTAATACATTATTAGTAAATAATAATTACTATAGTAGGAATATATTCTAGTTACTTTAGGCAGTGTTCTAAATCTATACTATAGGCGTTATAACCTTAATAAGAAACAGAAAATAGTATTAGATTTTTTTTTATAAAAGAAAAGTTTAGTATAAGCACTAGGTTACTAGCTATAAGGGGTATTAACTACCTCTATAAAAGTATAACTTATCTCTATATAGAGAGGCTATATTTAGCTATAGCTTTATAATACAACTAGATAGCTAAGTAATTTAGTTAGCTACCTATATTATATACACCTTACTAGCGCTTAGTATAACACCTAAAAGGTTATTATAGAGTAGAATATATAATATATAAAAGTATAGTAACTTTTCTCTTTTACTATATAAAGGTTATTTTTACTTTATAAAGTTAACATTTTTACTAGTTAAATATTATATAACTAAAGGATTTTATTAGGCTATTAATTAATTATAAAATAAAGAAACAAGTAGATAAAATTTATAATACTTATAGTAGTTATTAATATATCTAATTAATTTATATATTCCCTTATTTATAATAGTGCTTATCCTATAATCTCTATAATTAATAAGTAAATAAGCTAAGGTATTACCTAAGCTAGAATTCTACTTTACACCTTATGTCACTGTAGACTAGTGTAGTAGCTATAGTTACTACTCTACCTATAGCTAATTTAGCCTTCTTTATATCCTATTATTTACCTCTCCCTAGGATAACCTATTACTTGTCTATTATAAACAAGAGTATTTAAGACATTAATATATAGCTATATATAGAGGCTATTAAATATAGCTTATAGGTTAATAACAGTAATTATATATTTAGGTATCTTATAGTAATAAGTAATAAGGTATTTATAATAATCTTTATCTATAGGTAGTCTATTCTATATAGTTACTTTAACTAGCTTAGTTACTTTTTTAATAAGTAGCTTAAGAATTTTAAGCTTACTTTTACTATAGTTATCTTAGGTAACTAATATAAATAATGTATAATAAAGCTTAGTAATATAAGTTAAGTGTACTTTATTACCTTTAAATTATTGTTTAAGATCTACTATAAGGGTAGTAAAATTACCTACTTAATTATAAAAGGTTATAGTATAATACTTATAGGCTTTACCTTATAGTATTACCTAAATTATAGCTCTATACTAGGCTTACGTAATACCTACTAGCCTATAAAGGTTATAAAACAAAGGTAATTTTAAGTTAATAGTTTTATATAGGCTGCTAGTATATTTTAGGTCTTAGTTACTAGAGTATAAATTAATAAGCTCTATAAGCTGCTTTATTAATAGGCCTAACGCTGCTACTGCTAAGGATAGGTCCTACTATAGTTTATATATTAATATACGTAGGCGTTAGACTATTGTTACTACTTAGGGTTCTACTGTTAACAAAGGCTATATAGGACAGTATATTAGTTTATTATTTAACGTTCTATAGGTAGTTATTAGTAATAGTTATAACCTAACCTTTTCTATAGTACGTAAGTCTATCTTACTACCTATAATATCTTTAATAAATTAAAGGTTTTTAAGGTGTATTTTAAAGCTATATATTAATCTCTTAACTATATAAACTATTTTATTTATCTAGTAAACATGTTCTTCTTACTAGATAGTCTTATAGATATATTAGGTAACTAATAGGCACCTGTTGTAGTTAACTTATATACTTTACTTAACAAGGTAGTTATATAGTTCCTTTAGGATCTTGTAGTCTATTGCCTTAAAATTATTAGTAGACTACTTATAGAAATCCTCCTAGGCGTAATAGAGTAGTTTACCCCTAAAGTAGTTATTATACTTATATTTACTAATATAAAATATAGTAAAGGTGTTAAGTATAAGATTTTATTACCTCCTTATAAAAGTAGATAGTAAATTTCTAATATAACCTTTTCCTTATTATTAAAAGAAAATATACTACACTAGGCTAAAATAAATAAGGTATATACTATTAATTACTACTAACTACTTACTTATATCTAGTAGTATCTTATATTTACCTAGGGTATTATCTTTATCTTATTATCTTATAGGTAATTATATAAAAGCTTATAAGCTTTGCTTACTTATAAGCTTATAGTAGTTACTTATTTTACTTAGCGTTATTTCCCTAGTTAAGGTAATTCTATTATTATATCCCTTAGGCTAATAGTACATTAAACTCTATGTTTCCCTTAGAAGACTAGAAAGGTGTATATATTTATTCAAGGGAGTATTACTAGTGCTATAGATTATCCTAGTTAGTTTACCCTTAGTTATAAATAACTTAGGAGAAAAAAACTATTAGATTATTATATTACTACCTTATTAACACTATTAGTTAGTAGAAGGCAGTGTATATATAAGAACAGAAGTTAGCTTATAGAAGAGCCTATAATAAATTAGTTATAGAGACTTATTACTAATTAGATAGCCCTAGGCTATAAAGTATTTTTTATAGTTAAGTGTATTCTCTGTAGGTAGTAAAGCTTACGTTATTAATAAAATTAATATAGCTTCTGTTAGCTAAGCTAACTAGTTATAGAACTACTAATTAACCTATTATAAGGTAATTTATATAATATTATAGTAAAGGCTTTTGTAGAGGCGTTTCTTAGTACTTATTTACTCTAGGTATATAAATAGTTAATAACGTTTATTACCTATGTTTATTATTATATTACTTACTTTTAGGCTAAGGGGAAAGTTAACCTACTGTAGCTAAAAGTTAAGCTAACTATTGTTTAGCGTAGGTTTTACTAAGGTAAGGCCTTATAGTTAATTAATATAATAGTAAATAATTAAATAATATTAGGTGTACTTAATAATCTCTATTAAGGATAAAGAAAAGAAGGATAATTACTGTAGGTTAGCTAGTTATATAATAAATTATATAAGCCCCTAGTAGATCCTTAGTTAAATAACTAATAATTTACTAGTAATAAGTTATAGGAGTTAACTTAATAACTTTAATAATTTATTACTTATAATTATTAACATTATAGTAGTTATACTAGAATAGACCTATCTCCTAAAACTTAGCTATTTTTATTAATAGTAATAGGGATTACTAAGATATATACCTATATATTAAAGACTAACGTTATTAAACTTATACTAATATATACTATAGATTAACCTAAAAGTTAGTGTATTTATACGTATATCTATAAATTCCTATAGATTAGACAAGTTTTACTATTTTTAACCTACTATAACTGTCTTTTTAAAATATTTAGTAGGCTAGTAAAGTGCTATAGAGAAGGGCTATAGAAAAAGAAGTATACTATAAGGTAATAACCTTAGTATCTTTTTTACTAAGCCTATAAGATTTATAACCCTAAGGAGGTAACCCTATTAGTTACCTATAGTACTAAGTAGTTATATTAGGTAAAAGTTACTTACTTGTTTTACTATAGAATTAAATAGTTCCTTAACTTAGTAAGTCCTACTCTTTTTTTTATATATAGTAGGCTACACTAGACTTAATACTAATTAGAAGCTACTATAGCTTCTTCTCCCTATTATATCTTTTATATATAATATTACCTAAGGGTAGTCTTAATTAATTTTTCTATAGGTATAATAGATACTATATATCTTAGTATTAGAGGAGGGAAAGTATTTTCCCCCTCTAATGCTTACTTTTTATAATAACTACTATAGTTACCTCTTAATTTTATTTCTATATATTATCTCCTTATTTACCTTAGTAATATTTCTGTTAATATATAGTATTTATATAACGTTTTACTTAGCTAAGTATATAGAATAAAGGCTATAAAGAATATATAAGATATATTATTTTTATATATACCTAGTAATAGGTAGTACACTAATCTAAGTAAGGTAAAAGCCTTTAGTAATATAGATATAAAGAAACACTATTATCTAAGGTAGCCTAAATTTAAGTAGGTTATAATAGTAAGAAGGAAGATTTTTATAGCACTAGATAACTAAGCTATACTTATTACCTTTTAGTTATATAGTAATAAAGTAGTTATAGACTATACTTTATTATAAGTTAGATATTATTTAGTATAGTTAGATTTCTCTGTCTTTACTATACTAAAACTTTACTTTATCCTTAGATAAATAAACTAACCTATATAAGAACTAATTAGAATATATACCCTCTAGTTCTTCTACTTTACTAATAATCTTATAACACTAATAGACTAGTTTAACTAATTAAAACTATATAGTAATATAATAGCCTAACTAGTTAACTAAATACTAGTTATACTAATTAAAACTAATATTATAGACTATAACTATTTTCTTTATAGCTAATTTATAAACTAGATATAGATATACTACTAAAACTAAGTAATCTATAATACTTATTATAGACTATCTATATAGTATAAATAAACACTAAAATATACTATTATTACCCTATTTTAGACTATAATAGCCTATACATAAGATAAGTAGCTAAGAGATAGCCTACTTAGTTAACTTAAGCTAATAAACACTAAACTATTAACCTCCTCTACTAAGTGCTTAGCACTATAATCCTAAATCTTACTAGTGCACTACTAAATAATACTGCCCCTTTCTCTTTAGCTAACCTAGTTATAAACAGAGGAGAATAAACAAGATATATAATATTATATATACTATTTAACCTACTTATTATTAGTGCACTAGCCTAAGGGAAAAGCTATAATCTTAGGTAGGCCTTTTAGAATAAAAGGCAAAAGGTAAATTAAGATAGCTAAACACTATAATTAGGTACTATAATAAGCCTATTTAAAAGTTAAATAGGCTACTATTTAGGCTAAGGTTTACACTAGGTTATATCTATAGCTAGTGTATACTATCCTCTCTAGTAGTCCTATTATTATTACTAGTACTATTATATATAAAGGCTATATCTCTATAGTAGTAGTAACTACTACCTAACTATAGACTTACCTACTAACTAGAGGAAAAAAACTAATATAGTAGTAAATAATCCTATATTAGACAGTAGGTAGTAATATTCTCTGTTATTATTATACTATTATTATTAGTAACTACCTTAATACTATTATTTAGGTTAGTACTAGCTAGCCTATATTAGCTAACTTTATCCTTAGTCTATCTACCTTCTATACTTTATAGTTCTCCTATATTAGGTTTATATAATAGCGTAGTAGATAATATCTTATAACTAAGATAAAAACGTATATATAAACTAAGTAGGTATCTAAGAGGTTCCTTAATAGTATATTTACCTTAGCTTACTATATATATAGTTAATAAGGCTTATACGCTAGTTAATAGTGTCCTCTTTTATTATTACTACTCTTTTTTTTTTTACTACTCTCCTTTATAACCTAAGGCTTAAAAAGATAACATAAGAAAAGTAGTTTATATCCTATATAGAATTAGTAAAAAAAAAGAAAATATAATTTTATTACTACTAGGGCTAATACTATAGAGGAGAGTATAACGTTAGTAAGACCTCCTTATTTAACCTTTTATAAGTAAGTACTTAAATAGTCCTCTTATTCTCCTTAGTACTCCTCTACAAAGGAATATAGATCCTTTTCTTACTCTTATAGCCTTATATATTATATTAAAATAAAGTATAACTTTTTCCTTATAATCTTTACTTTTACTATTAAGTTTACTAGTATAAGTAGCCTTTGTTATTACCTTATAATTATTACACTAGCGTTATACTTTAGCCTTTATATTTCTTTACTATATAGTCTTTATACTACCTTATAACTTATCTTTACTTAGTAGCTAAGTCTATACTCTCTTATTATCTTTTTCCCTTTTAATATAACTAATAAGTAATATCTAAGGCTTTACTTCTCTCTTAGTCCTTTTACTTACCTCTCCCTTTGCCTTAATATCTCCTTAGTTAGTCTAGTGTACTTAACCTTCTTATTTACTAAGGAGTAAAGAGAAATCTAGACACTTAACCTTAACTATATTTCTATTAGGCTAATAATACACTAGAAGTATATTACTTAAGCTATTTTTATTCTTTACTTATACCTTTTTACCTATAGCTAAATAAAAGTCTTTATAGCTAGAACACTTATTATACTATTACCTATAGAAGTAGTAGTACCTTTTTTTACTATACTTACTACTACTAATAGTAGTAGCTCTAGGGGGCTAACCCTAGGCCTTAGCTAGTATAGTGCCCTCCTATACCCTTAGCTCTTAAGCACTAAAGATATCTAGGTAAATTAAGTATAGTATAACTAGTAGTAGCTTAATAAGATCTAGAAGTTAAATAAACTTTATAAGGCTAAGAAGGCCTAGTAGGCTAAAGAAAGCTACTAGGTATAAGAATATAAGATTTTAGCTAATAAAAAGTAGTATTACTATAAGATTACTATTATAGAGGCCTTTATAAGCTAGTATAAGGCTACTTAAATACCTTCTACTAGGCTTTTTCTTTATAGGCCTTTATTATATTAAAAGGCTATAAGATTCTATAGATCCTATATAACTACACTATAGGTCCTTTATAGAGAAGTAGGTCTTTATTTACCTCTTAATAGCTATATATATAACCTATACTAAGTTAAAGTCCTTTAATAAAGGGCTAAAGCCTAGGCTACTATATAGTAACTAGTTAAGAGGTAATACTATAAAAGCCTATTACTACTATTAAACACTAAGTAGGCTTACTAAAAAAGCTATATATAGCCTTATAGACACTACCTTTTTACTAGACCTTATTAATAGTCTACTTATCTTATATACTTTTAATAGTATTATAAAGTCTTACTTTTACTTTAGTATAAGTTACTTTATTTAGCTTAGTATTAAAGATAATAAGGCTTTATTATCTTATATACTATTCTTAGCTATATTATCTCTACCTAAGCCTTACCTTTATTTATTTATAGTATAGAATAAGTTATATTCTTCTTTCCTAAGGATATTATTATCTTAGTGTTAACTTTTATACTATAGTAGCTAGCTACTATCTTCTTTAGCCTACTAAAGCTATTAATATTTACTAGTGAGCCTAGTAAAGTAGGCCTCTTTATAATTATTATCTTTAACTTATCTTTAATATACTAAACTCTAGCTATACTAGCTTAGCCTAACTACTTAAAAGCCTACTATAGGCTTTTATAAGTACTATTTATCTTAGTATAGAAGAATATAATAATATAGTTATCTTTAACACTACTATAGATATATTAATCTTAGAATATATTAGCCTAGCTAAGCTACTCTTAAGCCTACTATAGGCTTTTATAGCTATTAGTTATCCTAGTATAAAAGCTATAATAATATTATTATCTTTAACTTTACTATAAATATACTTATCTTAGGATATATTAGCCTAGCTAAGCTACTTATAAGCCTACTATAGGCTTTTATAGCTATTAATTATCTTAGTATAAAAGGCTATAATAAGTTATTATTCTTAACTTTACTATAAATATACTAACTTAGAATATATTAGCTTAGTTAAGCTATCTATAAGTCTACTATAGGCTTTTATAGCTATTAATTATCTTAGTGTAAAAGGCTAAGTTAATATTATTATCTTTAACTTTACTATAAATATACTAATCTTAGGATATATTAGCCTAGCTAAGCTACTTATAAGCCTACTATAGGCTTTTATAGTAATTAATTATTCTAGTATAAAAGGCTAAGTTAATATTATTATCTTTAACTTTACTATAGATATACTAATCTTAGAATATATTAGCCTAGCTAAGCTACTTTAAAGCCTACTACTGCCTTTTACTAAGGATACCTTTTTACTATTAATACTTTACTATTACTAGGTCTAGTACTATATTAATACTACTTTACTTTATAGTTATTAGCTAAACCTTACTACTTCCTAGGACCTCTTATATTTACTAGCTACTATAGTATAAGAGGCCTTAATAATATTATTATCCTTATTTCTACTATAGATACACTAATCTAGGATTTACTAGCCTTTTTAAATTACCTATAAGCCTACTATTATCTCTTAGTTAAACACCTTTATACTATCTACTTCCTATATACTATTTAACTTAGTATTATAGCTAAGCTATATACTAGTATCTATTATATATATTCTCCTTATATAGCTAATATATTACTTATATAGTATCTTTATTAACCTTTTTTACTACCTAAAGGCCTTAGAAGCTATACTACTTAGGTTTTATCTAGAATCCTATAGTATAAAGATAACTAGAATATTTATATTATATTAGTATAATATACTATCCTTATTATAGCCTACTAAGTCTTATTTAACTAGTACTAGCTTATAAGAAGGTTATTAGTAAGTCTAGGATATATAATTAATATTAGCTAAGTATCTAGAAAAAAAGTTTAATTAGTACCTTTAGGTAGTTACTATATTTACTTAAGTCTAGGTAAAACTAAATCCTATCTTTAAACTATATTAGTTTTTTAACTAGTACTATATTATATAGAATAAAGCCTATAAAAACACTAGGTCTAAGAGTACTTTAGACTAAGGACATCCTTATAGCTATATCCTAGAATAAACCCTACTGTCTTGTCCTTAACACTAGTACTACTACCTAGCTTTTAGTAAAAAGGTACTAGTTAACCTTATAGTTATAAGTGTTAAGTGTCTTAAGAACTTTATACCCTAGAGACCTTTACCTTATTATTAATAAGAAGCCTAGAAGCTATAGGTATACTAGCTATTAAAAGGGTATATTTATATATACCTTGCTTATTAATCTTATCTCTAAGTGTATTTAGCTTTAGAATACTATATATATCTTCTATAAGAGTCCTTATTTAATATACTACTAAACCTAGGTTATTAGTACTAAGCTAGCTAACTAATAGTCTATAGCTATTCCCTAGCACTAGTTGTCCTATTATGTCTATATTCTCCCTTAATTATAAGTAAAGACATATATATAATAGTAGTCTACTATAATTATAGGGTTTAGCTTATAAAGTCCTTATAATAAAGGATTAAAGAGTTAGAACTAAAGTTAGGCTAACCTATATTATAGCTTTATATTATATAAATATAGAATAATAAAGTAATACTAACTATACTAAGTTATATATTACTACTCTACTTATCTCCCTATAATAAGACTTATTATACTCTTATGCCCTCCTCTACTATTTCCCTAAGATATATACTAAAGGGTATATAGACATAAGAGAGGGTAAAGTTATAGATAGCTAATAAAAATAATATAATAATATCCTAACTTCTAATAACCTCTTAATCCTAAAGTAAACCCTACCTACTTTATATAACTTAACTACTAATACCTATAAAGTAGTTAAAATTAATATAATATACTAATATATTTATATATAAGAATAACTAGTCTTATTATTTATACTTACTATTAGCCTCTTATAGGTGTATTATCTCTTTACCTATATATAACCTATAATCCTAGTGTATAGATAGCCTTTCTCTCTTACTATAGTAACTATATAGTCTTAGTCCTAGCTATAACCCCTTTAATTACTAGCTAGGCTAGTAGCTAGCCTCCCTCTTATATAATTATCCTAGCTATCCCTTTCCCTTTATCTACTTATTATAGTATATTCTATTATTCTTCTTTTACTTAATAGTAATACCTCCCCTTATATATAAACCTCCCCTTATCTATTCCTATAGAGTACCTTAGTACTAAGAGGCTAACCTTATAAGTAGGTTACTATACTAGCTATCTCTAATAGACTATATTTATTTTACTTTACTTCTCCTCTAGTAGAATCTTTAATAAAGGTAATCCCTAAGACTTAGGTGTACCTTAATAGGCCTTATACCCCCTAAGTTATCTACCTTATAGTAATAGTACTAGTAGTACCTTTTACTATAGTGTATAGCGCTAGATATAAGTTACTATAAGAAATAGCTTTCTCTTTAGAGGTTCTTTATACTATAGAATAACCTTACTTATATAGTATAACTAACTAGTAGTATAATACTTAGCTTAGTAAGGCTACTTTTAATATATCTTATTAAGATTAGATAGCACTAAGCTATATTAAAGATATATAGCCTTTATTTTTCTTTTCTCTTAACTCTTAACTACTTTTCTCTAGATTCTATAGCACTTAACCTCTATAATATACTTATTATATTACTTCTTTTTTTTTTCTTAGCTATACTACTACTAACCTTATTGTCCTAGTTCTAGCTTAGTAGCTTAAGAAGATACTTTATATATCTATAGGGTATAGTCTTTACCTAGGTTACCTTTAACTTTACTCTAGAGGCCTAGGATTACCTAGTGTAAGTATACTAACTATAGGCTAAGGTATAACCTTTTCTCTAAGGCCTTACTTAATGTCTTTTATTTACTTACTTTACTAGGTAGCTAAAGATAAGCCTTATAAATAGACCTTAGATAATAATATATATTACTAAGTATATAAGTACTTCTTTTATACTAGCTTACTTTTTATTAACTTATACTAGTACTTTTAGTAAAAGTAGGCCTATTTAGTATTCTTTCTAAAGTTATATACTATATTAGCTTTTAGTTTAATATCTAAGGTTAAGTAGCCCCCTAGGTAGTATAATAAAGCCTTTATACTATAAGCTACTTATACTACTCTATAGACTATCTTTACTATAGTAGTAAAAAACTTATTCTTTTACTTTTATACTATTTTATTTTTTATAATACCCTTAGTGTCTTTATTACTAGCTACTTATACTTATTAAGTATACTACTTACTAGCCTACTATTCTAAAGCTACTATATTTAGTATTACCTTAGTAGTACTACTAGACCTTCTTAAGGCACCTAACACTATACTAGCTAAGAACCTTACTAATGTCTTTCTCTTAAGGTCTAGAACTATATCTTTACACTATACTAGCCTTAGTCTACCTATAAATATCCTTTAATATAAAGGTATTACTAATATCTATAACTAATATTAAGACACTAGCCTATATAGCCTACTTTATTAGCCTTATACTTAGTAGGCCTTTCTTAATATCCTCTACCTATAGTTTAAAGATAACTTTCTTTATTAGCTACTACTACTACTATCCTTACGCCTAGCTTACTTAGCTTATTTACTACTTTACCTAGGCATAAGGTTATACTTATTACTACTTATTAATAAAGTATTATCCTTTATCTTTAGCTTTACTTCTAGGCTAATACCTAACTACCTTTTAGTATTATTTACTACTTATCTTTACTAGCTTTAAATAGCTAAAGAACTAGTTACTTAAATAAACTAGTAGACTTAACTACTATATACTATACACTAGTATAAGGTGTCCTATAGGACCTAATATAGATATATACTAAGGTAGCTAAGCTCTTTATTATTACTACTTTATCTTTAGCTTAGCTACTAATAGTATACCCTTTATACTACCTTATAATATAACCTTCTAGGTCTTATATAAGGCACCTAAATTAGGCTTATAGTATATAGTTATACTTATTATAAGGACACTTTAGTTTATTACCTTTACTACCTTTAAAGAGCTAAGCTTAAGAGACTATCTACTATAGTCTACTTTCTTTTATAGACTAGTAGTTTCTACTTTTCCCTTATATCTTTAGTGCTATCCTTATACTTATATAGGCTTTATAAGTAGTCTTAGCCTAAACTACTAGACCTTTTTTACCTAGGCTAGTGTATACTTAATAGTAACACTAGTAATATCCTTTAGTTCTTAAGATAAGTGCTTAATTTAATAAAAAGCTTACTTACCTTTAGTATATACTATATACTTACTTTAATAATACTATCTCTCTTTTATTACCTTTTTTATATAGATAATAGTAGCTATAGCTAAGAATATAGTTCTATTCTTAAGAGGCTACCTAGGCTAACTATAGCTTACTTATACTAATACTATACTATAAAAAGTCTTAGCCTATATTACTCCTATAATAATAGTGTCTATAGCTATTAGCCTTTACTACCTTACTATACTAGCTAAGGCTATACCTTAAGGCTATAGTAATTATTAGTACTATAGCCTAGTAACTACTATTATACCTTTAGCTTTAGGTTTTACTACTATAGTAATACTACTATACTATACTTTACCTTTTACCTTTAGTGTTCTTAGCTATAAACTAGGCCTATTTAATACTATTTACTATATAGTGCCCTCTAAGTCTCCTATAGTAGGCTTTATATAGTGTCTAGTACCTTAAGTATTATAATAACTTTCTTATTATATACTTCCTATATTACTACTAAGGTAATAAATACTACTATAATTACTAAGGCTAGCCTTATTACTTTATAATAAGCTATAGCTATTCCTATTATATTTAATAAAAAAGCTATAACTACTAGGCCTTAGTAAAGGTAGCTTAGCCTACTGTCTAGTAGGGTAGCCCTAGGCTATTAGGCTAGTACTAGTAGTATTATAATACTTACTATAGCTAATCTTAACTAAGTTATTCTTAAATATCCTAGCTACTATATTAATAATTCTTTAGTTATTAACTATATATTATACTATATATTTCTTTAGCTAGAGTAAGCCTTAGAGCTATATAATATTATCTCTTAGCCTACTATTATATTATAGAAGATATATAGTAGCTTTTACCTATAGAGAATACTAATATAATAAAGGTAGCTAAATAACTAAAAGGTATTATTATATAGCTAGGACACTAGCCTAAAATAACTAGCCTATTATTACTAGTTATATAGCTAGTGTAGTTATAAGGTAAGTTATTAGTATAATATCTAGTATAAGGTATAATTAGTATTATTAATAAAAAAGGAAGTATAATAGGGATAGTATTAATAGCTAGCCTATATAGGCTAGTAGCCTTATTACTATAAGCTTTACCTATATATATAGCTTACTTATAGTAGTATACTTATTTACTTACCTTTTACTTTAGCTTATAGCCTTAGCTACTTATCTTTATTTACTATATTACTACTTACTATATAGTAGCCTACTATATAGCTTTTTAACCTTATATAATAACCTAGTAGCTTAGGCTACTTATTAGCCTAGCCTTTAACTTACTAATATAACTTTATTAGCTAGTTTATAATAGTAAAGGTAAATATATTATTATTATTACCTTTAGTGCTACTACTAATAAGATCTACTTATCTCTTAGCTACTATATTATATACTACCCTATGCCTTTATATAGGCTAGTGTACTACTCTTAGGGCCTATACTATACCTTACTATTATTTACCTTTTACTACTAAGCCTATTCTATAGGGTTAATATATTATCTAGGAAGCTATACTTATATTCTTTTACTATAATACTAACCTATTTAGCTAGTAAGTATAATAGTGTTATCTTACTTATACTACTTAGTGTTATACCCTTATATAGCTATAACTAAGGTAGTTTATTACCTATAGGCCTTACTTCCTTATTAGGCTAGCTAATACTAATACTAATACTACTATAGACTTTACCTTATAAAGTTATAAAGTATTTTACTAGTGTATTTATTATAGTATAGCTAGCTACTCTTTATATCTAGGTACTATATAAGTAGTACCTACCTATATTAGGTTATAGTAATAAAGTCTTCTATAATAGCCTAGCCTACTACTATACTACTACTATAATCTTATCTAGTGTTATATTAAGGCCTACTAGCCTTAGTATAAAGGCTATACCTTATATAGCCTCCTCTTTAATAAGGTATATAGCTATACTTAGCTTTCTATTATACCTTATATAGCTAAAGGCCTACACTAGTATTATAGTGTTAGGCCTTTACCTAATAACTATAATAATATAGTTAGCTATAGTATTAAGGCCTTTACTTAGTACTATTATACTTACTAGAAAGGATATTACTTAGTGCCTAGCTAGCCCCTTATATACTATAATACTACTAACTACTACTGCCTTAAGTAGGCTCTAGTGCCTCCTAGAAGTTAGCTATAGCCTCCTAGATAGCTTATGCCTATACTATATTACCCTTATAGTAGTAAGTAGTATAGTAAAGAATAAGTCTAATATATTAGCTATTACTAAGGCTATACTAATATTTATTATAAAGATAATAATAGTCTTATCTAGCTATAGTAAGTAGCCTATAATTAAGTTAGCTAATATAATCTTCTTATAGCTATAGTACTAGGTTATTAGTGCCTTAGTATATTATAAGCTAGTATAATAGGTTAGCCTACTTAGCTAACTAATAGAAGACTATATATTATAGGTATATAGTCCTAAAGGGGTTATTATTACTACTAGTAGCCTTACTCTCTAGCTAGTGTATAACTACGCCTATATCTTCTCTACTTACTAAAAGAGCCTATCCTTAGCTAGTAGTAGTATATTAATAAGGTAGCCTTCTAGTAATAGTAGTAGTATTACTATTATAATAATCTAGTGTAGTACCTAGGTAAGCTAATATAGATATAGTAAAAGAGGCACTAGAAGCCTTTAAGTATTATTATAATAGTGTTATAGTACTTATTAAATATAACCTAATCTAGCTAGCTACTTTTACTAGCCTCTATATAATACTACTAAGGGGTAAAGTTAATAATAAGGCTAACTTAAAGGCCTTAGGTATATAGATAAAAAGGTATACTATTAATAACTATACTACTTACTTATATAAAAGCTACTCTAATATTATTACTAAGATACCTACTGCCTAGGCCTACTACTATATAGCTACTAAAAGTATATAGTATAGTATAATAAGTATTATTACCTTCTTTAAAGATTAGCGCTAGCATAAGGCTTACTACTGTCTTCTTAGCGCCTATTAGTAGTATAATAATAGTAAGTAGCTACTTATTATAGTAAAAGTAAAGTACCTCTTTTTACCTTAGTTAGAAGGTAGTACTATAGCTACTTAGCCTATAGATAGCCTATAAAAGGCTAGTATATTCTTTATAATTTTACTATTATAGGCTACTAGCCTATTTAACTAGCTACTAGTGTTTAAAGCTATTAGTAGTGCCTATATTTAGTTAGTTATAGCTACTACTACTATACTAGTAGGTAATTAATATAGCCTACTTAAGTAGCCTTATTAGCTAAATCTTTCTTTTTTTTCTCTTTAGTATTATATATATATAGTCTTTTCTCTTTTACTACTTACTTTACTAGTAGTATTAGTATTATTAGTCTACTACTTATTACTTTATTAAAAAAAGGTATATATAACTATTAAGGCCTTAAGATACTTACTTTACTAGTTCTTACTTAATCTAAAATATAGTACTATAGTAGTAATAGTATACTTAACCTCTATAGTACTATTACTATAGCCTACCTACTTATATAGTGCCTATAGTAGGCCTCTAATTAGGCTATTACTAATACTACTACTAAGTGTCTTAGTAAAGTAGTAGGCCTAGATCTTTATAATATAGTAAAGGCTTATAATACTAATATATATATAAAGCTAGCGCTTAAAAAAGGTTACTAGGTGTATATAAAACTACTACTTTTACTAACTTTTACTAACTACTTAAATAGATAGTAAGTAGTATAGTAAATACCTTTTATTACTACTACTATTACTATTACTACTACTACTAGCTACTACTACCTTTGCCTAGAGGGCATCTATAGTACTATTAGCTACTAGTAGATATTACTAGCTAAGTCTTCTAACTTTAGCTACCTAAGGCACTTATTATTTACTATAGTATTTTAGTATAGTAAGTATTTTACTATTAAGTAGTCTCTAGGCCTCTTTAAGGCTATTACTTATTATATTATCTTTAGTACTATTAGTATTATTACTTATATTATTTATACTACTATTACTACTTAGTACTACTACTAAGGCTATATATAAGCACCTAGCTACTTCTTTATTAGTACCTTAAGATAATATATACTATAAGCTACTATACTTTAGCTATTAATATATAAGACTACTACTTATCTAGGCTATATATATAAAGGAAAAGCTATACTTAAAGCTACTACTAGCTACCTATATAAGGCCTAGTATAAAAGTAAAATATTAAGTAAGTAATAGGTTAATATATAAGAGAAGTATAGTAAAAAAAAGAGCTAGTTACTCTTAAATACTACTTTACTACTACTACTATTACCTTTATAGTATCTTAGCTTTATTACTTAGCTACTAAGGTCTTTATACTATAAAAGGCTTCTATAGCTATAGTATACTATATCTATATAGTATAGTATTAAAAACTTAGTACTATAGTAGCTAAGGCTACTTAATAAGAATATTACTAGTAGTAGGTTACTAAGAAAGTTATATACCTAGTAAAAGTAGGCTACTACTATACTTAGGTTTAACTTTACTTTACTTACTGCCTTATTAAGTATAGCCTAGGCTATACTACTACTATTATTACTATACTATTTATCCTAAAGGTATTAGAAAAGCTAAAGAAGTATACTTTTACTTTAGGTCTAGCTATAGGCTATTATACTTACTATAGTCTTAGCTATATTATTAATAACTACTAAGTATAGTAAGTAGTAGTTAATATAGTTTTATAGCTTAGCTAGTATTAACGTTTTACTTATAATAAGTAAAAAAAAGAAGTTAACTAGCTACTAGTAAAAAGCTAAGATTAGGTTACTATTAGTTATCTTAAAGTTAGTAATATATAGCTAGATAAGCCTATATAGTTAGCTATTATTATCTTAGCCTACGCTTATTTTTACTTTTACTAATATACTTTATATTTATACTATATATAGCTAGCTATTTACTTTCCTAAGTATTATTATTATTAGGCCTAGTATACTATAGCTTTCTTAATACTAATATTATAGTACTTATAAAGGTAAGCTAACACTATCTATAGTATATAGGTAGCCTAGCTACTACTAGTATAGTTAACCTTATACTATAGTAAAAAGGTATACCTATATATAGTAGTTTATACTATATTTTTTTAGCCTTACTACTACTTACTTCTCTTTCTCCTAGTTACCTAGATAATAAAGGAGGCTTAATATAGTTAATAAGCTAAGAGTATTTTACTAATAATAGTAAGGTATTTAATACTACCTATATCTATATAGAGCACTACTACTACTTAACTAGTAGTAAGTAAACTTATTACTACTAATATAGTTCTTTAATATAGCTAGGCTTAGCCTAATTATAGCCTTTAGCTAGGTAGTATTATTATTACTAGCTACTACTACTAGTCTAGGCGCTATACTATTAGCTAAGGCAACAAGGTAGTAAAATACCTTATTTACTAACTACTATAAGAACTATAGTAGTACTACCTTCTTAAACTTAGAGACTACTAGTATTACCTATATAGTTAACTAGATAATATATAGTAGGCTACTACTACTACTTACCTTATAGCCCTCCTAAAGAAGCTAGTAGTAAAGTAAGTAAGTAAGTATATATTTTTAGTATAATATATATACCTTTAGTATTATATTAAAAAATAAAAAAGTAGTCTTAGCTTATAATATACTACTAGATATATAGCTAATAATACTCTCTATATTATACCTTTAATCCTATAAATACTATTATTAGCCTACTTAGCCTAGCTAGACCTATATAATAACAAGTAGCTAGCTACTTATATACCTTATAGAGAAGTATAATATCCCTAAGGAAGACACTAGTAAAGGTAAAGAAGTAGTTAAAGAATACCCCTATAGCCTTATTATCTTCCTTTAGCTATATAGCCTAGGTTATATAGTATATATTAACTAGGCTAATACTATTTAAGAAGTAAGTGTTAATACTTAGTAAGGTAGTAAACTATAAAAAAAGGTTAACGCCTAGTAGCTTTATTATCTACGTTAGCTTATCTAGCTAGATATAAAAACAGCTAGTAAGTATATTCTAGGTAGTATTAAGGTTTTACTTTACTTTACCTAGTAAGTCTTTACTATTATTACTACCTACTACTACTACTACTATTACTACTACTATTAAATTAAGTAGGTCTACTTTTATAAAATAGTAAAGGTTATTTACTTTTCTAACTTTAGATAACTTTAGTACCTTCTATATATATAGTATTATATAGTAGACTAACTTATACCTATAGGCCTAGTTAAAGTAAGTATAAGGTAATAGTTTATTTATTTTCTTTTACTATATCTTTATTAGCTAGCTATATAGTAGCTAATATAAAAAAAATAACTATACTTATTTATTTAACTTACTTTAGATAAAGCCTTATAAGGTAAAGCTATAGTACTTTCTATATATAGTAAACGTTCTTTTACTCCTAGGCCTTAGGCTTCCCTATATATAGTAAGTAAATATATTACTATATAATAGCCTTAGCCTCTTGTCCTTTATACCTTATTAACTATATATTAAGCTATAGTAGCCTAATTAATATCCTTTAGTCTAGAAGCTTTATTAGCTTATACTACCTTAGCTACTCTATGTCTACCTTAGCTACTACCTTAGCTAAGTAGTATATAAGGAGTAGCTACTATATCTAGGGTACTACTATAAAGTAATATTCTTAGAGGTAGTTAATAACCTAGTATACTAGGTCCTTATTAGCCTATATTACTAAAAGGCATTTACCTTAGGGTTCTTTTTCCCCTTTTTTTATTTTAATAAGTAATATACCTCTTTAATATAACTACTATTATTAGCTATATACTTTATACTACTTATATAAATAAAATAAAGAATACTAATATAGGCTAAGTAGTAGTAGTAAAACTATTTATAGCCTAGCTTTAGTTACTAGCTAATATACCTCTCTACTAGCTCCTTTATACTACTATTAAGCCTCTTAAAGTCCCTAAGGGCTAAGGCTATACTTACCTCTATGCCTACACTATTTAGTATAACTATTTAAATTATCTACTATACTATTAACAAGGTAGCTATAGAACTCTCCTAGCTACACCTAGTTATCTATAAGAAGCTTAGTGCTATATAGAGAAAGAAGAAGGGGCTAAGGGTCTACTAGTAGCTATAATTACCTATATAAAGGTATCTAAAGACAAAGGATTACTAAAGAGAAAATAAAACACTATAATAAAAAGCTAGTCCTAGCTATATATATATAGTAGGTATAAAAGAATAAAGAATAGGTTATAAGAAGAGGAAGTATTATATTATTAAGAGTATCTTTATTTAGCCTTTTTACTATATTTCCCCCTAGGACCTTATATATATATATATATATATATATATATATACTTATATATATCTATATATATATATATATATCTTAGCTATAGTATAGGCCTAGTACTTTAGCCTTGTCTACCTTTAATTTATAGCGTTAGTATATACCTCTTAACTATATCTTTAGTCTATATTATAGTATATTCTAGTACAAGGTTATTAATAAAGTAGCCTTCTTGTCTTCTAATAAAGTCTCTACTATTTAATTAGCCTTACTAACCTTTTATCTAGATATATACCTCCCTCTTTTAACCTATAAACATTATAGTATAACCTTATTACTTACTACCTAGCTATATAGTATACTTAGCCCTAGCCTATCTCTATAGTGTTAATACCCTATAGTATTACCCTCTATAGCCTATATTACTAGCCTTACTTAATTTAGCCTAGACTTATTAACTTATATCCTCTTCCTTTTTTTTCTTCTCCTTAAAATAAATAAGCCTCTTTTACTAGCTATACTACCTTTTACTCTTTATAGATATTATAGTATAACCTTCTATATTCTTAGCTAGAACTAGCTATATAGTCTACTTAGTCCTAGTCTCTCTAGGTTATAGCTAGTGCCCTATAGTATTACCTTTAGTAGCCTATATTATTTATTTTACTTAATCTAGGCTTATTCTCTACTATAGGTTACACTAGTACTACTATATTAATAAAGTCCTTATACTTTTAGTACTACCTTTATCTATAATAGGCTATTAGTATACCTCTCTACTACTTTATACTATATTAATTATTTTATCCTCTTATAGCTTATTATTTATCTAACTAGGAGAGGCTAAAGAAAAAAAAAAGGAAAAAGGAGACAAGAAGAGAGTATTAGCTAGGGTAGTAAAGGCCTTAGTATAGTATATAATACTACCTTAGGTTTAGTAATAATATATAGTTTATTAACTATATATTTTCTGCTTATACTATATTACTTTTTATTCTTTATATAAAGTATATAGTATTTTTTTTACTATATATTTATAGTAGACACTTCCTTTGTCTTACTAAACACCTATCTTAGTACTAGTCTAGTATAAAAAGGAGTATATATATATAAAAGGGTTTATAAGAATAGTCTACTACTTATATAGCTAAATATATTATAGTATATTATAATATAGTAAGTAAGTAGTTATATATAGAGGAGAAAAGATATATATAACCTTACTAACTAGCTAGTGTTACCTCTTAACCTAGTCCCTATAAGGCTAAGGCTTCTTTTTCTCTAATACTTACTACCCTAGGCTATAGACCTTAGTGTAGCTATTACCTTACTGTCTACTGTTCTATAAAGGGATATTAATCTATTATCTATTATAAGTACTTACTTTTTAAAAAGGTAGACATCTATTTTACTATATATAACTACTACTTATATATTAGTATACCTTAAGCCTATTTACTATTATAAAATAATTTAGTCCTTATAGTTAAGCCTTATATTTCTAGGTACCTCTCCCCTTTAAGTAGCCTTAGTCTAGGTCTTAGACTAACATTAGAACACTTTATAAAGAGAGGTATAGTAAAAAATACTAAGTAAATAGCTTTTATTAATTTATATAGAAACTAAGGTATAATAGTATTATAGTTACCTAGCCTTAGTAACTATATAGAACTAACTAGCTGCCTAGCCTATAATAATATAAGGTATAGGATATTTACTTTAATAACTACTATCTTAATCTATTCTCTAAAATATATAAGCCTTACTTAGTAGCTATTAAACTACACTATAAAGTATAAATAGTAAATAGTCTTGCCTATAGATAAGGTAATTAATTAGGACGCACTAGGAATTAATATAGACGCACTAGCCTTATGGACGCTCTACTATTTGCCTTTCTATTTGGTCTAAAAAAACAGTATATCCCCACAAAGGCGGTAAGGGCAATTACACTAACACCTCTACCTAGCTCTTTAAGGGGCACTCTTTATAGCCACAAAAAGGACCCCCTTAGGCTGCCTTAATAGGCTACAATAGGCTGCCTTAATAGGCTATAATAAGCTGCCTTAATAGGCTACAATAGGCTGCCATTAATAGCTTAATAGGCTACAATAGGCTGCCTTAATGGGCTGTAATAGGCTGCCGTTAATAGGCTGCGATGGGCTGCCTTAATAGGCTACGATGGGCTGCCTTAATAGGCTACAATAGGCTACTGTTAATAGGCTGTAATAAGCTGCTGTTAATAGGCTACAATAGGCTGCCTTAATAGGCTGCGATAGGCTGCTGTTAATAGGCTATAATAGGCTGCTGTTAATAGGCTATAATAGGCTGCCTTAATAGGCTACAATAGGCTGCCTTAATAGGCTACAATAGGCTACCTCTTGTAGGCCTAGCAGTATTTAGTTACACTAACAAGAATTTTTTCAACTAATTAGAAAAGTAAATAGTAGTACGTCCATAAGACTAGTGCGTCCATATTAATTCCTAGTGCGTCCTAATTAATTACTATAGATAATAAGGCTTTAACTATTATATTTTTTACTTACTAATATAGCTTATATATATAAAGACTAGCCTTAAATAGTATCTTTAATATAAGATATAATATATAGTATATTAGAGTAGATTATATATAGTATCCTAGTAGTTAGTTTATTTATAATAGGACACCTAAGAAAAATAGATATAGCTATAAGTATCTTATTATCTTTTACCTCCTTCCTATAGTACTATAGACATTATTAATAAAAGGGATATAAGAACTTACCTTAGTAAGAACCTTTATTTATTATCTACTATACCTTAATATATTAAAAGAATAGACTATAGTTATAGGATTAGCTACTATCTAAGCTATATAGAATTACATTAGTAGCTAAATATAAGCTAGAGGAAGGTATAATTATAAAGGTACTATAGTTAACCTAGCCTATATCTACTAGCCTAGCTACTATATTTAATATAACCTTATTAGTTATAACCTATAGTATAAATTATAATATAAGTTTAATAGTTAACCTAAAGAACTATTCTATAAGGTAGGCACTAAACTCTCTTTACTTTTTTATAACCTTTTCCTTAAACAAGGCCTTTACCTCTAGAAGGATTACTATACTTAAACTACACTTACCTTTGTTAAGGCTATTAAGAAAGAGTTAAATTAATAAGCTATAAGTAATATTACTATTATTCTATTATTATTTTATAATAGACTTAACCTTTAATAAAGATATCTAATATAGTTATATTACCTTTAATTAGTATACTTAGTAAGAATAATAAATAAGGTAAGTAAAAAGTAATAGTAAATAATAAAAAGAACTAAGTGTTAAAGAACTTAACTATTAATAGGCTATTAACACTAAGTAGTAGTAGTAGGTCTAGTAGTTAAGTAATAAGTAACTATAATAGGCCTTAGGCCTATTACTATTACTACTAGGCTATCCCCTACTACTTTCTCTACTAATATTATACTTACGCCTAGTATTATATACACTAATTACACTGTACTCTCTAATCCCTCTATAGACCTTAGTGCCTAACCCTTTAATACTATAGGACCTATAAAGAGAGCCTCCTTCTATATACCCTAAAGGGAGGCAAAGTAACTACTTTAGTAAACCCTTTTATTAATATAGCTAGCTACTTATTTATTACTTTATTATTATAATATTATACTTTACTTTAAGGTAATTAACTACCTTTACTAAGTTACTTATAGATAATATAAAGTCTAGTAGTAAAATATATAATATACTTAACACTAGGTTTATTATTTTCTATAATAACTATAGTAAGCTAGGGATTAAAGAATACTAACTAGCCTTTACCTTCTCCTCTATACTCTATAGCAAGGTTATAACCTTCTATAATAGCTATACCTATACTAATAGTATATATAACTTTAGTAAAATAGTCTATTATATTTATAGCTATATTTAAATAAAATAAAACACCTAAGTGTAACCTACTAACTAGTAAGAAACTACCTCTATATAAGCTATCTAGGTAAGCCCTAGAAAGACTAAACTCTAAGCTCTTAAAGCCTTTATTAATATATAATTTATTATCTAATAAAGATATTACCCTATAGTATTTACTACTAATATAGTATATTATAAGATCCTTTTCTTATTACCTTATAACTACTGTTTTACTACTAATCTAATAGCCTTACTACTATCCTTAATAATAGTATTATTGTTTTTCCTCTTGTGCCCTTTTAGTTATCCTATAATCTATAGGACAGCTATATCTTAGGTCTAAGCCTTATATACCCTTTTATAAAAGGTTTACCTTTTATAGTATAAAAGTATAAATAGTAAATAGTAAAAGCTAGGCTTATAGTTATTATAAGCTAGATTATAAAGTAAGGCCTAATAGGATTTAAGTCTATAATATATTAATCTATTTTAGTATAAGTAAAGAAAGTAAAGTACTATATATAAGTAAATAAAAATAAAACACTATATATTATAGTATTAACTAGAGCTATTATAGAGGGTAAAAATATATAAAGCTATTATAATATATTCTTTAACTTACTTTTATACTTCTTTTATTCTATAATAACTATTATATTATATATATATATATAGTTTTATATTCCCTTTGTCTTTACCTATGCTACTTATAATATTAGTGTAGTATAGGATACTAATAATTATACTATAGTAGCTACTAATTTTTACTACTAGCTATTCCTTTACAAGTAGCTAGTGCCTTAGTTCTTACTTAGCTATTAATAAAGTATTCCTAGCTTTTATAATATTATAAAGTATAAGAAAAGTAGTTAATTAAGTGTTATAATAGTAGCTACTATAGGTAAAGGCATAAGTGTAGTAGTACCCTTATATATAGGTAAAGGTAGAAAATACTACTAGTAGGTAGTATATTATATAACCTACCTCTTCTTATAGCTATATTACCTATATACTAATATAGTAATTCTATTTATCTAAGATAATCTACTACACTATAGCTTATAAAGAACTATATAATAAAGTAGTAGCTAGAAATGATATATAAGAGTATAATAATAAAAAGTATAATAATATTCTCTACCTATAATAGTAAATCCTCTATAGCTAAGCCCTATAGAGAGGTATTTTATCTATATTAAATTATAGTATACCCTAGAGTAGTAGTAACCTTACACCTTAGTAAGTATTCTCTTACTTAGATTATAAGCAATATCTTAGACCCTAGAATAGAGTATAAGAGGTAATAAAATAAGTTTATTAAGAGGAAAACATAAGGCAACAGAGGCATAGGTAGTAGCTAGACCTATACTAACGTATATATAAAAAAGCATAGTTCTAGCTACTCTTCTCCTCTCTTTACTTAGTATACTCTATAGTTTATATAATGCCCTTAAGCTTAGTATAAAAGAACTAAGTAAAGAAGTAGCCTATATAGTATTTATGTTATTTACTTACCTATTTACCTTAGAGCTATATACTACTATATATAATAGTAGCTCTCTTTATTTACTAGACAAGGCTACTACTAGCTACTATCCTTTTACTTTACTTTTTACTCTCTTTACTTATAATAAATATATATATATAACTTACTACTTATTTAACCTTTTATATTTAGTATAACTAATAGGTTATCTATAGACCTATCTAGATAGCTTATAATAAGACAAGTACTATAGTAGAGGCAAGATCTAGTAGTAAGCTACTATAGCTATAAAAGTAGCTATTATACTTTACTATAATAATAGTATAAGAATATAGTTACTACACTAAAAAGTAGTTATACCTCTATAAGGTAGATATACTATATAAAAGTAGTTCTTATATATAGAAGTAGTTTTTTTACTATAAAGTAGTTTCTTTACTATAAAGTAGTTTCCTTACTATAAAGTAGTTTTTTTACTATAAAGTTAGTTTTTTACTATAAAGTTAGTTCTTTATTATAAAGTAGTTTCCTTACTATAAAGTAGTTTCTTTATAAAAAGGTAATTACTATAGTAAGATTATTAGCCTTCTAAAAGGCTACTTATCTATATATTCTATACCCCTAAATATAAACAGAAAGTATATATAGTATAGGCTATTAAATAAGGTAAAATAAAGTATACTACTACTAGTATAGCTTTCTTTATTACCTATATAAATGTTATTATAAATAGTATACCTAGGTTTATACTTTAGTAAGTAGTACACTAGAGTACTTAAGAGTAATTTAATTATTTAATAATAACTTATAGTTATACCTAATAGCTAAAGTAAAGTAAAGTTATAATAGCTATATATATATTAAAGACAAGTATTATAGGACTAACTTATAAAGGTAACCTCTATACTACTAGTAAAAGTATAACTATAAACACTTTAATAACTATATAACTATTATAGTTAGTAATTTATATATTATTATCTACTTAACTAGGCCTATCTAGTAATATATAGGCTAACTAGAAAAGTTAAATAATAATATAGTAAACTAGTAAAACTAACTAAATAAACTAAGAGACAAGGCTATATTAGTAAGTAATTATAGAAGATATTATCCTAATACCCTTATACCCTATATAAAGTATCCTATGTCTAAGAGTATAAAGTAGTTAGCTCTTAGGTTATATTAGTTTAGGTAGACTAAAGTGTATAGTATAGCCTACCCTAGAGAAAAGAATAAATAAGGTAGTAAATTAGTAACCTATACACTAGGATATATAGTAGACTTATTAATAGGCTTAATAATAGTAAAAAGTAACACTAAGTATAGTAAATTAGAAGATAATAATATAATATAGCCTACTATAGGCTAACTTTATTACTAGTCTAAGGTATAACTACCTAGCTCTAATATTCTTAGTAATATCTAGAGCTATATAGCTATAACTATTTTTAACGTAGATACCTTCTTCTTCCCCCTTAAGAATAAAGTCCTAAAGAGAGACCTAGAGAGGCTTAGTTCTTATAGTTATAAGTACTACTAGTGTCTACTACTTAAACTCTTATAGTAGCTTCTACTACTAAAGTATATAGCTAATAGTATTATATTGTCTCTTTTTACCTATATAGTATACAAGGTATTCCTTTACTACTATAGGCTTAGTATAAGACTATAAGGTACTAGTTTACTACTAGGCTTATATAAGTTAGAAGTTAAAACCTCCTTATAGTTTAGTTAAAGCTAATTAAGAATCTATTAAAGCGTTAATATAAGGAGTATAGTTAATACTATAATTAATATAGTAGAATATATTATAAAAAAAGAAAAAAAAAAAGATATATAGGTTATATAGAAGACACTAAGTGTTTATTATAACTTACTAAGCGTTAGTAAAATAAGAGGTTTATATAACTTTTACTTATAGCCTTATATAGCTAAGTAGTATATAGCTAGAAAATTATAGTAGTAAGTAAATTAATAGTTAAATATTAGTAATAATTAGAAACCTATTAATAGTAAATACTACTTTAGGTAATTATAGTAGAGGCTTCTAACTACTATAAAAGTTATAAAAAGAAATAATATAAATAAACCTTATATTAACTATTTAAAAGAGGACTATACCTAGTGTAGCCCTATATAAGCTATTCTTTTCTTTTTTCTTATTATAGGCCTTTTTTTTACTTCTTTATTAGTCTTATAGATAAAAGTTAAAAGAAGTACTAACTATAGTAGTAATATATATAGAGAGAAAAGTAGTAATAAGGAAAAAATTATTATATAATTATTAGTATAGATGTCTACCTTACTAAGAAGCTAGCCTTATATACTACACTAGCTAACTATACCTTAATAACTAATATCTAGTATTACTAGTTACCCTAGGGCACCTACGTAGACCTATTAAAGGAGATAGTAAAAAGGTATTAAATTAGCTACTAGTTTACCTTACTAGCTAGAGGCCTTTTATTATCCTTATACTACTAAAGAGCCTATAGTACTTAACGTCTAATAACCTAGATAAGGTCTTATTTACTAGTAACCTAGGTATTACTAACTAGCTTTTGCCTACCTATATCTTTATAGGTGTACTATATATTATAGTTAGACTATATATCCTTTATCTTATAGCTATTAAAGACCTAGTCTTTTATAAAGGTACTACTAATAAAAATAACTATATTAGCTAACTAAGTAAATAAATAGTTATCTATTCTTATATTATAGTAATAAAAGAAAAGACCTATCTTCTCTTTAGTATTATTAACACTAGTCTTAATATACTCTTAGAACTTAGTAAGCCTACTATATAAGATAGTAGCTATACTCTAGTAGATAACTAGGTTATAGCTATTAGCTACTACCTCTGTTTCTAGGTCTAGCTAGACCTTAAAGAAGGTAGTATTAATATAGCCTTTACTACTAATTAGGCTAAAGTTCTATAAGAGGTAGTACTAAGCTAGTAATTTATATTTACTAAGGTATATAATAGTTAAAAAATAGACTACTTTAGTGTCCTTTACTTTCTTTTAGTGCTTAGTATATAGACTACACTATATAATAATATAGTATATCTTCTTTACTATATTTTTAATAGCCTATACTATAGCTATATCTATTATCTATATATTATTAGTATATATATAGAGGTAGTTATTATCCTAGAGGATATTATAAAGGCTAAAGGCCTATAATATATTTACTATTATTTATAAGTAGATCTAAAAGAAGGCTAGTAGTACTATTATTATACTCCTACTGTTTATAAAGCTAGATATCTTTTTAGATATCTATTAGTCTATTAATAAGATAGTATATAAGGTTAACTTATAGGCTAAAGTAAAAGTAATTAAGAGAGATACTACTTAAGAGTTAATAAGTATAAGTAGTAGCCTTTTAGTGCCCTAGGCCTTTCTACTTAAATAAAGGTTATTATTAAGAGTACTATTATTATTATTATTATTATTATTATTTTTTTTTCCTCTTTAGGTTAGTATTTATAACTTAATAGACTAGTGTTATTATAGAGTTATTACCTAGTAAGAGAGAGAGGTTTTAGTAAAGGGTAGTTTAAAAGAAACTAAAGGCTTCTTTTACCTCTTTCTGCCTAGCTAACAAGATAGTATAGGCTAGTGTATTATACTATAAGGTAATATATATATAAGATAGCTATAGGTAGGCTTCTTCCCTTATTATTATAAAGGTAAGGCCTATATAAAGAAGGTAGTTAAGGCTAACTTAACCTTTTAGTACTATTTACTTTTACCTTTATAGCTACTTAGCCTAAACTTTTTTTATTTTTTTAGTATTTACTAAAACTAAAAAACCCTCTGTCTATCTCTTCTTTTTTTTACTTTACTATAACCTTAACCTATCTATTTATACCTTTTACTAATAAAGTATAACACTAGATATAGCCTTATATAGCCTTATTACTATACCTACTATAAACACTAGCACTAATACTACTAGTACCTCCCTTTATACTTACTAAGCTATTCTATTATAGCCTAATAAACTATTAACTAAAAAAAAAGAGTATATTAAGCTTAATAAGGTCCTTACTACTACCTAAGTAAAGGCTAAGACTACTAGTGTTCTTTATTAGCCTACTATCTATACTACTACCTATAAAGACCTTTACTAGCTTATCCTAATTATTAGTAACTTTACTACTTATAACATAGATAATATTAATATCTATATTTATACTACCTCTAAAGAGTATATTTACCTCTAATATATAGCTAGTATTCTTATTAATAATCTTATCTATATTAATATAGATAATATTACCTACTAGTATAATAAACAAGACTATAAGAACCCCTTAGTGTAATACTTTTCCTTCCCCTTCTCCCTTCCCCCCCCCCTTTTTCTTTAACAGTGTTCTAGACTAATATTACTAGATAAGCTTTCTCTTTATTATTATTACTATTAATAAGGCTACTAAGCTAGATACCTAGGGTGCCTATATTACTATACTAAAGGTTAAAGAAGACTATCTCTTTTTACTCTTAGCTAGCTATAGTAGCTAGGTGCCTATTATCTTTAATAATAAGTGTAATAGTTAAGGTATAAAGGCTAAGGTATTCTTAATAATATTATATAATAGAAAAAAAGGAGGGTAAAGAGCACTAAGAAGTAGTCTATTAAGGTAAAAAAGAGAAAAAAAGTAACACTATTACTATATATAAAGGTAGCTAATAGCTAGCTAGCTAGACTTTATACTACACTAGCCTATATTAAATCTTAATTTACTTAATAAAGATAAACTATATAAAGGCTACTTACTAGATATATAATATAGCTACTACTTTATATAGTAAGGTCTAAAAGCTATACCTAAGAAGAGAGTACTTTACTATAGTCTAATATATACTACACTATATTACTTTATAAAAGAAAAAAGCTAGTTATAGGCTTTATTTAGGTAGTTCTATAAAGTATACTAATAACTTATTCTTCCTTTTTTTTTTTTTTTTCCTCCTTTTCTTTTTACTACGCCTATCTTAATAAATAAAAGCTATATTACCTAGTTCCTTTTTCCTTAATACCTTTATTACTAGCACCTTTCTTATAATAACTACCTTAATAACTACCTTTTACTTATACCTAAGGGGCTAGCTTACTTCTTCTTTAGCTAAAGAGACTAATATATAATTTACTACTTACTTAAACTACCTATTTTATCTTCTACCTTATATACCTTACCCTTTTTTTTTTCTCTTTTTACTTTTTTTTACTTATCCTCTTATCTAAATAATAAGCTAATAATAAAACACTATATCTAAACACTATAATAATATAATAACCCTAATTAGTACTAACCTAAAGGCCTTTAGTAAAGATAAAGTTAAGCTATTCCTTAGTATTAGATATACTATACTAGAGCCTATTAAGATAAGTAAATATAAGTCTTTCTTTTTCCCCCCTTATACACTATATTACTAAGATAGCTAGGACTAGCTAATATCTTATCTTAGCTACTATAGTTATCTTTAAGCTAGCTACTACTAACTATAACCTTTATACTTAATTAGCCTTTTTCTTATTACTATAGTAGAGTATAGCCCTTAAGGCTAGCTAGTATACTATATAAGGTATTAATTACTACTTTTTCTTACTTTACTTTATCTAGTATCTTATACTTATTACTAACCTCTTCTTCTCTATAAGGTTAGCTTATAGGCCTTAGTTACTAGTGCCTAGAAGCCTTACTTACCTATATAGCTTATTACTATTACTTATCTTAACTTAGGCTTCTACTTATAAGTAAAGTGTCCTTTGCTACTATCCTCTGTTAGCCTAACTACCCCTTAACTATATATGTTTCCTTACTTAAACCTAGTGTATCTAAGGGTATATATATTTATTAGAGGATATACTACTAGTAGTATAAGTTACTAATAAAATTATACTCTTATAGGTAAATAACCTAGGGTAAAAGAGGTAAATAGGCTATTATATAGGTATAATATATAAGTATAATATATAGGTATATTCTATTAGCCTATTATAATAGTAAATTACTAACGCTATTAGTAGTAAAAAGAGTATAAATAAGAAAAAAGAGGACTTAGTAAACTAAATAAACCTATAACTAGTAGGTAAAGCTAATAGTTACTAATTAATAAAGGTTACTATACTAAGTAATATTATACTTTATATTAGTCTTTATAAGTTAAGAGGATAAGCTATTAAGTAAAATAACCCTAGATAAGTGTATAGTATAATATAGTTATAATCTCTTTTGTTTTTATATAGGGGGGGGAGAGAGAGAAGGTTTTTTCCCTTTTTCTTCTTCTTTTTAGTATAGCCTACTCTAGGCTTACTTTTAATTAAAGAATAATAATAATAATTACCTTTTTTTATAATAACTTTACTAATCTATAGTATCTTATAGTAAAGTCTACTATAAAGTTAACTACTAATTAGCGTTAGTTAGGTTTACTAAAGTAGTAATATAGTTAACTATATATATTAGTAGTAGTTAACCCTAAGTAAAGGCAGCTATTAGTCTCTATTAGGTGTTAAGTAGAAGACTATTATAAGTATTATTAGCTAGCTAGCTAATAGCTAGTTTATTATTATATATTCTTAGTTAACTTAATAAAAGGTTAACTAAAGATAATTTAGCTAACTTATTATTAAAGTAAAGGCTAATACTTTTAATAGTTAATAGCGCTAAAGAATATTATAATAGCTATATAGTAAGAGAACTAGGTTATAGACCTAACTAGTATTAGCAAGAGGCTTATTTTTATCCTATTATCCTTTTACTTATAAGACAGTAATAATAGCTAAGAACACTAAGGCTAGCTAAAAGTAGGCTAGGCTATAGCTAGTCTTTTTAAGGCACCCTTTATTAGCCCCTTACTATCTAAGCCTTTACCTAGCTAGTAGACTAGCCTATAGAATAACTAGCCTAGTTAGGTTACTAAGGGTAACATAAGGTAGTACTTATTATTCTTTATAGTTAGGCCTTTATTAGCTCCCTAATTAATAGTATTAACTATATTTACTTAGCTAGTTAAATAAAAATAAGTTAAATACCTATACTATTTATTACTTATCTAAGAAAGTATAAGAAAAGGCTTAGTAAGTAGGCATCTTAATATACCTTTCTTAAGAGAAAAAATAAAGTATTAAAGGCCTAGTTAAATAGCTATTACTAGTATAAAAGAAAAAAGGTCCCTTTGTTATTTAATAGTAAGCCTATAAGAGTAAAAGATATTTAGTAAAGATATAGGACTATATCTTATATAATAAAATATAATAACTTTACTTTATAGCTTATAATTATAGTGCCTTATAAAGCGTTATTCCTTAGGGTCTCCTTAAGCCTTATAATATTCTTTTCTCTTATACTATTACTATTAATCTAGAAGCTAATTAGTTCTACCTCTAGAAAATCTAATAATTAGTAAAGTAGCTAAGTAGTAGTAAGGCTTACTTTAACTAGTACTCTTACTTACTAAAAGTATTATTTTACTAGTAGCCTCTCTCTTAAGTATTTATTAAACTACTTTATAAACTTCTTTATACTATTATTACTATTATAACCTTATATAAAATACTTTACTTTTACTTTTTCTTTTATAATATTAAGTAGTAGTATAATATTAGGCTTAGTACTACCTTCTTAGTAAAGTTAGCTAGCTAAGGTCCCTAAGGTTTTACACTTAGCGTTAGCCTACTAAAGGTAGCCTTTCCTAGAAAGGCTACTATACTTATAAGCTAAGCTATTCTTTATACCTTAGAAAGCTATTAATAAGGATTTCTCTTAGTTCCTCCTATTATACTATATCCTTAATTTCTTTACCTAAGAGTAGGTTTAGTTCTTAGGATATAAGAAACCCTTAGTTATTTAGTTTTTTCTAGATCTAAGCTATAAGTGCCTTCTAGTAGTTTACCTATATCTAGGCGTATAGGCTGTCTTCTATAGAGAAATACAAAAGACTATATTTATATATAAAAAAGGTATAGATTATCTTTTTACTTAATTTAGGTACTTTTACTAAGTTAATAAGTAGGCTTTTTATTTTTATAAAATATATAAGGATAGACTAAGGATAAAAATAATAGTAAACCTATACTTAGTAAAAAAAAAGTAGTCTATTATTATAACCTCTCTTTTATCTACTATATATTATTATAAAGACTAGCTAGCTAATATAACTAAGAAGAAATATTATATAGATAAATATATAGTACTTTTTAATTTACTTATTAAGGGTAGTAGTAATACCTAGTAGAGGCTACCTAGCCTTAGTAACTAACCTTACTTACTAAGTATACTATTATATAGTAAGCCCTTATATAGCCTCTTTTTTCTTTACTTTTACTAGGCCTCTACCTTACTTTACCCTCTAGTACTAGGCTAGTTAAGCCTATACCTTCTTAAACTTACTAGTCTTTTTTATTTATTTACTAGTAATAACCTTATAGTAATATATAACTTAGCTTACCTTTAATAAGTTATTATTAACTTAACTTAATTACTAGTATAGTACTCTTCTTAAAAAGTCTATAATAATAAAATAAGAATTCTATACTTTATCTTTTTACTTTACTTTAGTAATACTTTTATTATTCTTTATTACTTTATACTTTACACTAGCTATTACTAGTATAGTAGCTACTACTACTTATCTTTTTTACTACTATAGTAGCCTAGTATACTACCTTTACTTACTAAAAGAAAAGACTACTAAGGTGTCTAGGCTATTAGTGTATATAGCTAGTAGCCTTAATACCTTTATCTTTATAAATTATTTCTTGTCTTATAAATATAACTATACTTATAGGTTTTACTTTTATACTAATACCTTATATAATATACTATCTATAGACAAGGCCTAGTATAGCCTATACTTCCTTAGAGACACTAGTATATATAAGCTTAATATTATTAGTAAAAAGCTATTCTTATACCTAGGTTTTATTAGTAAGCTACTATAATACTATAAAGAAGACCTTAAGCTAGAGAGCGTTAGTATTATTAGTAATAGGAGCTAGATCTAGGAGATATTCTTCTATAAGTATAGTAGGTACTTTAATATCCTAGCTATCTTATATAACTTCTTTATCTAGAAGATAAACTAGGTAATTAGGTATAGAGAGAAAGGCTAGCCTAGCTAGGACTATATTACCTATATCTTTTATATTACTAAGTAGTATAAGGAGTATAATATTATATTTAAGCTTAATACTATTATTAATATATATAACTAAGATAAAAATATAGTAAAGTAGGTTAAAAGGCTAATATTATTCTAGTAAAAGGTCTTTTAGTACTTACTTATTAAGACTAAAAATAAAGATAAGACATAGGTATATAATATAAAAGGCTTCTTTGTCTCTAAGAAGTAGTAAAAGATATTTTATAATAAGTATAAACACTTATTATATTATATACCTAAGGATAATAAGACTATAGCTAGTAGTTATCTTTTACTAGATAAGTAAATATACTTCCTTAATAAAAGTAGTAGCCTAATAAAGAAAAGTAATTTCTTACTTAATATTAAGATAAAGGAGGCTATATAGTAAGTTACTTAAGACTAGGTAGCCTTTATAAAGAGAAAAAGTATTTATAAGTAGTATAAACTATAGATAGTAAGTAGTATACTAGTAGGTTATAATAGTAGTAGTAATAACTATAAGAAGCTAGTATAGTAGCTAAGTACTACCTTTATTATCCTATATATACTTAATATATAAGGCTAGCCTATAGGGTAGCTTACTAGTATATATACCTAAAAACCCTTAGGACTATATTTTAGGTCTAGTACTTACTAGGTAGACAGAGGCCTCTTATACTTATCTTTTTTTTTACTTTCTTAGTTAGTAGTAAGAGGCATCTAGTAAGTAAAAAGCCTTACTTTTTATACTAGATAGCCTAGGTAATTAATTAATACTACTATAATAAAACGTACTACTACCTAAGATCTAATATATAGTTAGTAAGTATTATTTATAGCCTTACTAGAACCTAAGGCCCCCTTTTTCTCCTTTTTACTTTTATAAAGAGAAGTATAAGGGGTTTATTCTATATTAGCTTATTAGGCTTCTCTATAACACCTAGGCGCCTAGCCCTTTTAAAGGACAATATAGAGAGATATATATTCTTTATAAAGAAGATTTAATATCCTAAGGCTACTTTTTCCCTATAAGGACTAGCGCTATAGGCCTTAGTATAAGGCACTATAACTATAATATAGCTAGGTAAAGAGTATACTAGCTACTATAACTATAAACCTTTTATAGTATAATATAGACCTTAATATAGTAAAGGCCTAAGGTAATAAGGCTAAATAGACTAGTTCTTAGGGTTATATAGGTAGTATACTAAAGAATATATTATATAGGTAACTAAAAGAGTATTTAAAAAGGAACCCTTAGACTTAGTAAAGGATTATTACTATTATTAGCCTTATTAGCCTAAATAAAAGAGATAGACTACTAGTTACTACTATACTTTTATTTATATAGTATATATTACTCTTTAAGTAATAATACTATTAATTTATAATATTTTTAAAAAGTCTTTATATACTAAATATAAGAATAATAAAACTAATTTATTTATATAACTTTTTACTTTATTAAAAGCTATTATATAAGTATAGGTAGGTCTCTTTTATTTAGTATATCCTTTTCTCTCTTTATTAAGTAGCTATATAGCTTTACCCCTTTTTTATTATTTATATACTATATAACTCTACTATAAATACTCTCTAATAACTAGTTAGTTTTACCTAGACCTATAGTAGTATTATTATCTTATCTCTTTTATCTTTTATTAAATCTATAAAAAGCCTTACTAATATTAGCACTATAGATAGGTAAGTAGTAAACTTATAAAGAGAATAGGTAGCTAGCTACCCTATAATATAACTTTTTCTTAGTAAAAAAATAAAATTATTTTATCTTTTTACCCTATAGCTTTATAGTACCTTTAGTATAAAAAACCTTATACTTATATAAGTTAAAAAGCCTTTACTATAGTAAATATTAGTACTTACTATATTATAAAGCTTTATTATAGTTAAGAATATATAAATAGTGTTTAAAAATAGATAGTCCTTAGCCTTAGTATATTTCTACTACTTCTACTACCTAGGTAAATAAGAATAGTCTAATACTACTAAAATAGTAGTAAGCCTTATAAGGCTACCTTTAACCCTTATACCCTTATAGTAAAGGTACTACTTTATAATAATACCTTTAGAATATAATACTAAAATTAAGAAAAAGGCACCTTTATATTTATATAAGGGCTAAGCACCCTATAGTACTTATTATAAGGATTAGTAACTACTAGGGGCTTCTATACCTCTATATTATATATATAATATATTTTACTTATAGTTCTTTAGTAAAGTATATTCTTAGTCTACTATAGCTAGGCTATCTTTATTATTACTAATAGGGTATTCCTAGTCTAAGTACTTAGGATTACTACTATTACTACTATAATTAACCTAGCCCTAGATAGTAGGTCTATAAATAGTATTAATAGTTATAACTACTATAGGTTACTTTTTACTATTACTATAGTCTTATTAAGTAGTAGTAAAGACCTAGTATATATAATACTTAATAAGGCAAGGCCTATAAGACTATACTATCTTTAGCTAGCTAATACTATATAGTTAAGGTTTTTTTTCTATTATAATAAATAGTAGAGGATATATCCTAGGTTCTTCTCTATATTATTATTATTATAGTAAAATACTTTTACTACTTACTTATAAAGTATAAGTATATTTAGTTATATACTACTAGTCTAGCTACTAGTAATATTTAACTTATAGGCTAATAAGCTTTTTATTTCTATATAAATAAATAGCTAAGCTTAGGCTATATAGTATATAGTATATATATATATATACCTTATATAAAGCTTTAGTCTATTATATTAGTAGTATCTAAAACCTATTCTTAAGTTTATATACTTATACTATATATATAAAACACCCTAAGGAGGTTACTTTCTAAGTTAGCCTACCTTTTAGCACTATATACCTATATTTACTACACCTAATTTATAAATTAAGAAAAGTAGTATAAAGTATAGTAAAAGTATAGGGCTATAAAGAAAAATAAAAATATTAATACTTATTATACTATACTTAAACATCTTTACTATCTACTATATTATTTAAGTTTTAATAACTTTTAACTAGAGTTTATACTTATTTAATACTATAAAAATACTATAAAGATATATATATATATATATACTATTATTAGTAACACCAAGGGATAGGTTAATATAGTTAACTGTATATATTAGTAGTAATTAATAAATAATAGGGTAACTGTGGTTCTCTATTATACGTAAAGAAAAAAAGGATAATTATTATAGGTTAGTTAGTTAAATAACTAACTTATTGCCTATAAATCCTTAGAGAATCTATAGCTAATTATCTAATAATCTATAGCTAATTATCCAAGGATTTACTAGTAATAAGTTATTAGGGTTAACCTAATAACTCTAATATTTATCTACAATAGTTAATATTACAACACTAGTAACTTTCTATAGTGCTAGGAATCCCCTATTATTTATATCTAAAAGAATAGCTAAAAAACATAATAAAAACAAGAAGCTAAAAAGTATTTAATACTTTTTGCTTATATAGTCTATTATATACAAAAAACCTATCTATTTATCTATATCTTTAACTACCTATTACTAACTAGCTTCTTTAACATATTATTTAGTAATAACTTTATAAATTTATCTACTAGGTTATTACTACTATAAATCTACTATATCTTATAAATTTTATAGCGTTTATATAACTAGTAAAGGGCTATAATATCTATTATAAGTTACTTTTCTTTTATAGTACTAAGCTTTATAAGGCACTTATAAAGTAAGTATAAGTTAGTATAAAGTATTATAGATATTTATAGTAGCTTAAGGCAGTTAGTAATTATTATAAGAGTAGTACTAATTACGTAGGCAACATTAGCGCTAGCAACTATCCTATAGACCTTAGAGATAAGTACACTATATATAACTCTTTTATACTTTATTAAACTAAAGTAAATAATATTACTAGTTAATTTAAAGCTTTTACTATTAGCAGTAGGTTACTTAATAATTTATTTATTAGTAAGAACTATAATAAAGCTAAGTTAAAAGATAAGGTTATAGTTATTTATAAATAAGCTATTAATAAATATAAAAAGCTTAGTAGTTACAAGGTTAATTAGTAAGAATTATAGGCTATAGTTAAGGTTATTAATTTACTATTTAATTTAGTAGTTTAAAGCTTTAATCTCTTTTACTATAAGTAATTAGTGTTAGGCAGTAACTAAATAGTTAAAGTAGGCTTTAGGTTAGTAAATAAAAGTAATATATACGCTATAGGCGTATTACTAGATATAATCTTACTAAGTAGTAGGTAATTTCTTATTAATAAGTTAAAGCTTTTTACTTTAGCCTTTTTAATAAAGAGTAAGCTTACTATTAGTAGTAATAAATAATACACTACTATTAAAGGTAATAAAGTTATTAGCTATAAGTAATTACTTAGGTTTTACTATAAAAGTAGCCTTCTTAAGCTTCTTCTCTTTATAGGTAAAGAATTTACTATCTATAAGGCTAATTATATTATTTATTTATATACTAATTAATCTAAAGTTACTATTATTAGGTAATAATATTAATAGGTAAAGGTTAAAGGTTAATAAATCTATCTAGAGATTCTCTCTATAATAGTAGTTATAAGTTACCTACTAGTAGGTTTCTGTCTCTATAATACTATATAATAGCTTAGTTACTATTATTATTATATTTAATAAGTAAAGATATAAATTTATATAGGCAAGTAAGTAAAAATAATATAGTTTAGTAGTATTACTAATTAGGTATACGCTTAGGTAATATTATATAACTAGAGAAGAAATCTACGTTAAAGTAGTAAAGGAGTAAAAGTAAAGATTAATTACTAGGCTATTTACTAAATAGTAAGTAACTATATAAGAATTATTTCTTTACTATTACCTATATAACCTTAGATAATAAGCTATAATTTCTTATAGGGCTATTTATTCTTGCCTTTTACTTTATAGACTATATATAATTTAAATATATAGGTGTTACTATAGGCTTTTTATTATAAGTATAATATAAAATATACTATAGTTAACAAAGGCTTTTACTTTTACCTTGTTAGATTCTTTAAAGGGTTTACTAGGTATAGTAATAATCTTTTTTTTATATAGCTTAATAGTAAGTATATAGTCTACCTCTTCCTTTATAGTTAAGAATACTATAGTTATAGTAAGTTATATCTCTATAAAGAATATAAGTATTAGGTTCTTTTATAGGTAACTATAGTATTATTATAGTAGTTTATTATTAATAATAATAGTATTATATACTTCCCCTTTAGCGTTAAGTATCTCTATAAGGTCTTTTTATACTTATATAGTATATATAAGATTACCTTTTACTTATATAGAGTAGCTAGTAGGTTTATTTAGCGTAAAGAGGTCTAGTTAACCTTCCTTTATATAGTAAGGTTTTACTATAGTAATCCTAAAGTTATATAGGCTATAAGGTAAATTAATAGTATAAGTAGTACTATTATTAGTAATAAGGTAAAATAGGCCTTACTAGCTATACTTCTTATACTATATATAGATAAAAGATTAAAGAGGTAAAGTAATAGTATTAGTTAAATCTAGGCTATTATATATAGCTAGTGCTTTATAAAGCTATTACTTTATATAAATTTAGTGTACTATAGCTATTATTTTTTTAATTACTTTAGTACACTATATAGTAATTATAGTAAGTAGTAACTTATTAGTTATTTAAGGGTATACACTAAAGATAAAGAGAGTTAAGACAAGGCTATTTAGGCTAATAGTATTATTAATTATTTTAATAGTAAGTTAAAGTATAACTTTAGGTTTAGTACTAGTTTCTTTATAAATAATCTTATAGGTGTAGTAAAAAGGTATATAATAGTACTTAACCTTACTAATACTATAATAGGCTTTAATAAGTACTTCTTTTACTTTAATAAATAACGTATAGGTAGTATATTTAAACTTACTAAAGTAAAAGTTTAGGCTAACGTTAGTTATTATTTAATTAGGTAGACTAAGATATATATTAATCTAGTATATCTATAGTGCCTCTTATATATACTCTATAGTAATAGATTATAAGAATCTTACTATATTAAACACTATTACTATATTAACTATATAAAGTACTAGTTTATTACTATTAAGATATATTATATTTAATATAGTTAAATAGGTAATAGATTCTATAACTAACTAAGAGCTAGAGCTATAGCTAGCAACAGCTAGTCTTATAGACTAGCGACAGGTAGGGCCTAGTAGGGCACCAGCTGTCAGCAGGATATTGGCCTAACTAATAGATCTACTAGCAAGGCCAAGAAGTAGATCTAAAGGTTAGCTACTTTATCCTATAATAAGTGCCCCCCTAATAATAGAAATAATTATTATATAGTAATTATTTAATTACTAGTTAATAGGATAGTTAATATTACTAGTTAATAAGGTTATTAACTATATACCTTAGGCTTCTATAAGGCTATTATAGCTATTATAGAAAAAGTATACCTAAGGGTTAATAGTTAAAGGTTAATAGTCCTTGTTATAGTTATTATTATTATTATAACTATTACTATATCTATTATTACTATATTTATCCCTATAGTTATTAAAGTCCCTATATTTATTAGTGTTATTTTTAATAGTGTTACTATTATCCTTATTACTACTATAATCCTAGTTATTATTACTAGCTAGGTAGTTAGGTTAATAGTAGTTAGGTTAGTACACTAGTTAGTTAGGTATATATATAGACTAGCTATAAGTTAGCTAGCTATAAGTTAGCTAGCTAGGCGTATATAGGTGTAGGTATAGACTTTAGGCTAGTTAACTATAAGCTAGCTAGCTAGGTATATATATAGGTTATTAATATATAGGCTAGTTAATTATATATATAGGCTAGTAGTATTAATAGTTATATACTAGTTAACTATAGGATAATTAACTAGATACTAGCTAACTATAGGTAAGTTAACTAGATACTAGCTAGCTATAGGCAGGTTAACTACTAGCTAGTTAGCTATTAGATTTATTAAAGTTATAGTAATAATCCCCTATGTAAATAGATTTATTATTATTATCCTAGGGACTTGTTTCTGTAGTATAACTAGTAGTATTATTATCTTTATCCTTATTATCTTTATCTAGGGTATTTTAACTATAGTACTAGGCAGCTTTATAAGGTAGTAGTAGTAATAGTAGGCTATCTTAGAGCTAGTAGACCTATTACTAAAGAGACTAGATTTCCTCCTTTTATTCTTAAAGGCGCTAATAGATAGGCTTACCTCTTAGTAAGTAACCTTCTCCTAATCTAGGGTATGTTTAATATAGCTTTTAAAGGTATAGCTAGGTATATAACTTAGGGCTACATTAAGCTATTAGTTAGGTGTACACTAGTAATAGTATTAGTAGTAGTAGCTTTAAGTATCTTACTGCTAGCTAGGGGTTTTATATATCCTTTGCCTATTTACTCTCCTATTAGACTATATCCTCTTAGTTCTAGATTAGTATTATCCTTTAGGTAAAGGCCTTAACAGTAGTATAAAATTTTATAGCTAAGAGGAAGGTTAATACTACTAGTAATATAGACTATTTACTTATAGGTAAAAAAAGTAGTAATAAGATAGTTATTATTAATAGTAGTAGTAGTAAAGTTAATAAGGTTAACAAAGGTAATAAGTATAATAAAGAGGGTAATAGAGACTAGTAGTCTAGTAGGTAGTAAAAAAAAGTATTTTAAGATATAAAGTCTTAATAATAAAGTCAGTAGTAATATTATTAGCTATAGTTATTAGTGTATATATAGTAAAAAAGTATAGATCTTAAGGGAAATCTAGTACTATACTTATAGTAGGGCTCTAGCTAGTAACTTTATTATTATTATTATTTAAGGGCTTTAATTAATAGTAGCTCTAGTAGTAGTAACCTTAATATATAAAAGGGTAAAATAACTAATATAAAGAAGTATAAAGAAGAGTAAAAAAAGTAAGGTTATTAAAGTAAACGTTAGTAATAGTAGTAGTAGTAGCTAGAGGTATAGTAGATCTAGCTAGATAGGTTAGTCTAGCGTAGGCTAGTAGTAGCAAAAAAATCTACTAGTAGGTATATATTAGTAGCTAGGCTAGTAAAGTAAATACCTTTATTTAACTAGTTATCTTTAAGATAACTAATTAAATAGCTCTTAATAGTAATTTAGTATATTTACCTCTTATTATTATTAACAGTAGCAGAGGGTTAATTACTTATAGTATTATAACTAGTAGTTATACTACTACTTAACATAGTTAAATAGGTAATAGATTTTATAACTAACTAAGAGCTAGAGCTATAGCTAGCAACAGCTAGTCTTATAGACTAGCAACAGGTAGAGCCTAGTAAGGCACTAGCTGTTAGCAGGATATTAGCCTAACTAATAGATCTACTAGCAAGGCTAAGAAGTAGATCTAAAGGTTAGCTACTTTATCCTATAATAATATTAATAAAGATCTTATAGTTAAACTTATTATTATTTTATAGTATAAACTTAAAGTAACTAAAGGCTTTAGAGTATAATTAGTAGTAGTAGTAGTACTTATTAATAGCTTTAATTAATAAAAGGGAAGTGTTTTCTTTAGTATATTTAAGTAACTTATAAAGTTACTAAATAAATAAGTAGCTAAATTACTAGTAGATTTAGTATAATTTACTATTTATTAAGTATTACTTAGTAATACTTTTCTTTAGTAGTTATAAAAGTATCTATAGGTAGCTAAATTAGTAAATAATAAGTATAACATTATTACCTTAGATTAGCTAGTTAGTAAAGTTATTAAATTTTATACTATAATAGTCTATATCCTTTAAGTAAAAGAGAAATAAAGTATTAGTAGTTATTATATAAAAAACAAGGTTACTAAGTAGTATAAGTATATTAATTACCCCTAAGGATTTAAAGTAATTACTACTACTAAAGTAAATACTTACTTTACTTACTTAGGTAGTATCTATAAGTATCTTTTTACTTAAGTAGTACTAAAGAGTAAAGTATTACTTATAGCTAGTAGTTAATTTCTTAGCTATACTAGTATTAAGTATAATACTATAAAAAGTTACTACTAAATAGTCTTTATTAAGTATAAATATTTTATTAGTTTTTATAGTCTTACTAAGTAGTAGCTCTTTTAGTAGGTTCTTATAAGTAAGTATATAAGTAGTTACTTAGTTAAATAACTTAGAGAATATAGTTAGGCTATTAATTAATAGTTATATAAAGAAAGTAGTAAATATAAAGAATACTATATCTATATTATTATTATTATTACTAATAAGTTATTTATTACTATTACTTACTTTTTAGAGATAACTTATATTATAACCTTTATAATTAAAAAGAAAGTAATTAAAGGTAGCTAGTAAAGCTTATATAAAGTAAGTACTTTTATATTAGTTAAATAAAGATTACTACTTTTCTTTAGTGTACTTAGTTAACTAATAACTAGGCTTACTATAGATAAAGTACTTCTTAGTTAATTTATTACTATACTAGTTTTTACTATAGTAGTTACTTTATAAAGAACCTTATATTTACTATAGATTAGTATAATTATTATAGTTACTATTATACTTATAGTTAACTTAAAATTATTTATCTTTTATAGTAGATTTATCTATAAGGTATTATATAGGTAACTTATAGTAAAGTAAAGTATTTACTACTTTATTATATAGTTATATATAGAGGCTATAAATATAGCTAGTAGGTTAAAAAAGGCTATAGTATACTTAGTATACTATAGTAATAGGTAATAAGGCACTTATAATAATCCTTATCCTTAGGAAGCTATTATAAGTAGTTACTTTAACTAGCTTAGTAACCTTTTTAATAAGTAACTTAAGATCTTAAGCTTATTCTTACTATAGTTTTTATAGGTAATTAAGTTAAATAATATATAGTAAAGCTTAGTAATATAGGCTAAGTTACCTTATTACTTTAAATTATTTTTAAGCTTTACTATTAGAATATTAAAATTACTTACTTATTAGTAAAAGGTAAAAGTATAATACTTTTATAGTTTACCTTAAGTATTACTTAAATTACTACTCTATAGTAGTTTATATTATACTTACCTAGATATAAAGGTTATAGAATAATAGTAATTTTAAGTTAATAGTCTTATACTAGCTACTAGTGTACTTTATAGCCTAGTTATTAAAGTATATCTTTATAAGGTTACTTATTTACTTTAGTGTTAGCCTTAATATTACTATTAATTTACTATAGTTAATAAAAGCTTCTATAGTAGTATAGTAGTTATTATATATAGGCTATTAATTTTAGCTATTATATAAGGTTTTAGTGTTAATATAGGCAGTAGTAAAGTAAAGGTTAAGTTATTATAGAAGGTTTAGTAGCTAGTTACTAGTAATAGGTATACTTTAACTATTTTTACTCTATATATAATTATCTTATAGCCTTTAATATCTTTAATAAAGTTAAGGTCTTTAAGGTATTCTCTAAAGTTATATAATAATCTTTAATAATAGTAATTATTTATTAGTCTAGTAGGTACCTTCCTCTTATTAAAGGGTATTAAATATATATTAGGTAATTAATAAGTATTTACTATAGTTAACTATACTCTATAGTTAATAAGAAGTTATATAGACTATTAAGACCTTTAGGTTAATAGCCTTAAAGTTACTAATAAGCTAGTTAGTAAGTCTTCTTATATATAGTAAAGTAATTTACTACTAAGGTAGTTATTATACTTAGATTTACTAAGGTAAAATATAATAATAGTGTTAAGTATAAAGGACTATTACTTCTCTATAAGGTTAGTTAGTAACCTTATAATATAATCTTTCCTTATTAGTATAAAAGAATATACTTATAAAGGTAAAAGTATAGTAATAATATTATTTATTATTACTATCTTCTTTACTATATTAAGTAGTATATTATATTTACTATAAATCTCTTTTCTTATTACTTATAAGTAAAGGTATAGTAACTATAAGCCTTACTTACTTATAAGCTTATCTTATTTACTTATCTTAGCTTAGGTCTTTTACTTATAGGCTAGTATTATTTACTATTATCCTCTATTAGCCTAATAACCTCTTAAATATAGTGTTTCTTTTAGTAGACTAGAAGGTATATACGTTTATTAGAAGATTACTACTAGTAGTATAAATAGTTAAAGAAAAATATACTCTTATAAGTAAATAACTTAGAGAAAAATAATAGGCTATTATATTAGCTACTTATTAACGCTATTAGTTAGTAAAAGAAGAGGAAATAATAGGCTATTATATTAGTAACTTATTAACGCTATTAGTTAATAAAAGAAGTATATATATAAAAAAAAAGTTAGTAAGCTAAAGAGCTTATAATAAATAAAATATAGTAAATAATTACTAGTTAGCTATAGGTATATAAAGTAAGAGGTTTTTTATAGTTAAAAGTACTTCTCTAAAGGTAATAAAGCTTATATAATAGACGTAAATTAACAGGGTTTCTACTAGTTAAGAGGACTAGTTATAGATCTATTAATTAACCTATTATAATAAGTAATTAGTATAATATTATAGTAAGGGTATTTATAGAGGCGTTTTTTAGTCCTTAACTACTCTAGGTATATAAATAATTAACTAGTAATAATTACTTCTTCTTATAGTCTTTACTAATCTATAGTTTAGATAGTAAAGTTAACCTATATAGTTAATAGTAAAGTTAACTACTAATTAGTGTTAGTAATACTAAAGGATAGGTTAATATAGTTAACTATATATATTAGTAGTAATTAATAAATAATAGGGGTAACTATAGTTCTCTATTATATATAAAGAAAAAAAGGATAATTATTATAGGTTAGTTAGTTAAATAACTAACTTATTGCCTATAAATCCTTAGAGAATCTATAGCTAAATATCTAAGGATTTACTAGTAATAAGTTATTAAGGTTAACCTAATAACTCTAATATTTATCTATAATAGTCAATATTACAACAGTTACTACTATATTAGTAATAAGAAGATTAGTAGTTTAATTCTACTATAAGGCACTATTAAAACTAAGTAAAAAAATTAATATATAAGGTAGTAGAATAGCTAGTATATATATAACTAATCTAAATAACTATACCTAAAGGCCTTATTACTAGTGTACCCTAAGCGCCTATAAATATAAAGGTAACTTACTAACCTCTATCTAAGAAGATAGTAATATTAATTAATAAGCCTTAGTCTAATTAAGGCTAAAGTATATTAATTATATATTTATTACTAATTAGTAGCTAAACTTAGTTAGTAATACTATTATTACTAAGTAATATAGAACTATATATAAAAGGTCTAGATAATTAGTTATATAGTTATTAGGAGGTAAATAGCTTAACTAGGCTATAAAGGCCTAATTAGGTATATAAGATTAAAATAACGTCTAGAATTAGTTCTATTACTATAATAGTAAAGTAGTAATTAAAGGTAGAGGTTAACTTATAAGTATTAAATTCTATGTCTTATTTATCTTATCTATCTTAATTAGTATTTAATGTCTTAATTAGGATAATTAAGGCTCTATAGGCTAAAAAAACACTTATAAAAACTACTTAAAGAAAAACCTAAAATCCTGCCCTATTCTACTAGTAGAGAGAGGGTATATATTATAGGCTAAAGCTATAGTAAGTATAGTAAGGCTTTACTTACTATAATATATAAGCTAGTAAGAAAGGTGTACTTAGTTAGCACTTAGTTAGTGCCCCTATTTAACCTTATATATATAAGATATATATTACTATAAATAACTTTTCCTCCTTAGTCTAGATTAATTATATTAAGTTACTATACACTTATTAGAAGGTAGTACTAACCCCTTATAGTAGGCCTAGTAAAAGAGGTAATCTTTATAGCTATAAGAAGTAGGCTTAATAAGGAGGTACTTTTTATAGCTATAAAGTAGGCTTAATAAGAGGGCTTTTTTTATAGCTATAAATATAATACTTCTTATAAAGGCTATTTTTATAGCTATTAAAAGAACCCCCTTATAAAGTCTATTTCTTATAGCTATATAGGTTAATTAGTTAATAGTAAACAATAATAGTAAAATAGTAGTATTAATATAATTACTTTTACTATCTTTATTAAAATATATTTTCTTTTGACTAATTAAAGAGTATATATCCTTATATCTATATAAGACTTATACTTATATATTAATTTATTATACTTATATATTAATTCTTATTATTTAATACTAGTACCTTTAATAGGCCTAGGCTTACTAAACTAATTATATTAAATAGTATATTATAATTTAGTTATAGTACTAATATTTATACTACTTTATAATACTAAATTTATTAGCCTTTATAAAAGTATTAACTTAATTAAAGAAGGTATTAGAGATTTATTCTAGATTACTAAGAACTAGTAGATTTAGGATTTTATATATAAAAAAAAGAGGATCTATTACTTTAGGTATAGTAAAAGGCTATAGTTTAAAAAAAGGCTTTACTTTTAGGAGAAAATTATTATTAAAGTAGTAAATAAGGTAGTAAATTAGCTTAAAGACTTTATTATTTTTATTATTAATAAATATACTTTTATTATTAGAGAAATACTATTATTAGTTACTAATTAGTCTTAATAACTTATTAAATAAAGTTAAAAGTACTATTAAACTACTATATAGTAAAATAAAGAAGTTATTAAGACTACTTATAAAGAAAAAAGAAATTATACTCTAGAGAAAGTTAAAAAAGAATAGTTTACTAAGTTTTTATTATCTTTTTAAAGAAATAGTAAGTAAAGTAAAATATTAGCTTTATACTAAAGTAATATAGTTTATAGTATAAAAAAGGTTATATATCTTATAGTAAGCTTAATAAAAGCTTAGCTATAAGTTTATATTACCCCTTAAGATTACTAGCTTTATAGAACTAGTTAATACTAAGATAACTATTTTTAAAGAAGGAAAATAATAGTAAGTAGCTAGATAATAGTAGTAAGTTATAATTAATTACTAGTTACTTTTTTAAGATATAACCTAAAGTAGAAAAATAAAATAGTTATATTTTATACTATAGAATATATTATAAAGCTATAGTAAGTAAATAATATAAATAAACCTAAGGTTAAATAAATTAACCTTATTATAAAGAAGAATATTATAAAGAGAGATAGGAAAAGAAAGGCTACTTTATATAGGTCTAAGAGAATTTAGTTATACTAACATTTATTTTTTAGACTAATTAGAGGGTATATATCTTATATCTATATAAGACTTATACTTATATATTAATTCCTTATATTTATATATTAATTCCCTTATTTAAAAGTATATTTATTTTATAATAATAGTAAAAAATAATAATAAGAGTTATTATAGACTTTATACACTTTATAGACTTTATAAACTTTATAAACTTTACTTTCTTATATAAATATATAGTTAGTGTCTAAGACTACTTTTATAACTTTAGTAACTTAGTTATTTAGTAGGCTAGCTATTATATATAAAGAAGAGGTTATTACTAATAAGTAGCCTTTATATAGGTCTAAATACCTTTATTATTATTATTATTATATATCTTTAAATTATAACTATTAAATATTACTAAAATATAGATTTTGTATTTTACTACCTAAAAACCTAAATTTATATAGGTGTTATATTTATATAGTATAAGTGTATAGACTAAAAAATAGGTTTTAGATGCTGCTAATGCAACAGACTGTAGCAGCAGCAGTAGGGAAGCTTACTGGTCTTTTTTTTCGCAGTCGTAAACTCTCGCGGGTAGAATAGCTGGGTAACGTGACAGGCGCCAATGCCCAGGACGTAGACAAATCGACAGAAGAAGCCAAGGGCGTCAACGCAGGGGAGGTTGCAAGGGGAATAAATGGCTAGGCGCTAGGCCAAATAGCGCCATAAAGGCTGTTAATGTTTCCTAGGTAGGCAGCGCCAATGTTGTTGTAGGCCTCAGTAATCCGTTTGTACAAGTCAACAGCAGCTATAATAAGCTTGCCAGCAGCGCAGTCAAGCGGAGCCTTAATACTGTTTGCTCCTAATAAATTCAAGGATACAGCAATAGGGGACAACAAAGGATTATCCACTGGCCGCACAATAGACGCCGTCAGAATCGCCAAACAAATCAAGAGAAGCAGGTAAGCGTTGAGACATTATAGGCCAACAGTCAACTACGTCCGCCAAGCAGTTGCCTATTAGACTTCAGCAGCTAATGTTCCTAGGCCCATAGGGCCCATTCGGCTCTGTTTATATCGATGCATGCAAACCGTCCAGACAAGCCAACAGAGGGCTAAAGAAACGTTTAGCAAGATCAATTTGCGGTGGGTAGAAAGGTGGTGTTGCATACAAGACAGTCAATGCCAAGTCCCATCCGCCAGCTCATAGAAACTCTAGCGTAAAGCCACACTAAACTAACAGGAGAGGGTACAACAAATCAAGGCCCACAGGAGACATAGGGTACCTTCCAATAGCGTTGCAAGTCAGTGTGGCTAGCTGCTTGAGTTTGGGGACATTAACCTCAATGCCAACACCTTAAGTGTCCTCGTCCTTGTAGCTCTTAAGCTTCGCCAGCCTGACGCTGCGTTCAAACCGTCAGGCCACCGTCTTCAACATCTAGTGCTGCTGTTCAGCGGCCAGTTCGCGTACGCCGTCTTCTACTCCTAGGACAGCCAGGTATCGGTCTCGATGGTGTCAGACGCCTGGTAGATCTGTCCCTTAATAGAGTCGGATGGGCTGGGGGCAACGCTAAGACAGGGCAGTCTTAGATGCTAGGGCAGCCATAACAGGCATCGCGTGAGGAACTACAGCGCTTAGGGAGTCAGCTTCAGTGGTCGGCAACAGGTGGGATTCTTGTCCATCCTTTCTCACCATGATGAGGCGCAAGGGGTATACTGCTTCTCGGATGCAGCTGCGACATGACGTCCTGCTTGTCTTACAAGTATCGCCAGTACTTGTCGCCGTACGTTAGCATCTTGGCCTCAACAAGGTCCAGCAGAACACCGCTCGCTTAAGCTTGCAGGCAACTAAGAGTCTGCCACGCTTGAGAGACCAGCGGCTTTGGCGACTAGGTTGTTAGCTAGGAGATAGAGCCATATAGCGTAGCTTTAGACAAGCAAGGGGTCACAGGTAGAGTCTTCAGGGCGTATTTTCCCATCGACCAGGGCGTAGAAGTAGGCGTCATAGTCGCAGAAGTGGCTATAAAGATTAGGGCGTTAGCGTTAACAATAGAACCCATGGTTACAAATATGTGTCCACAGGGTGCTACAAAAAGAAAGAGAGAGAGAGATAGTATAGTTCTCTGCCTTTCTCTCTTCCCAGAAACTGCTGTAAAGATAAAAAGGGCATAACCATTTAATCTCAAGTATCCATCCATTCACCCACCCGTTAAATGCCATAATCTTTATCCCATGGTTCATCATGGTTCATGCCATGCATCATCCACCGCACCCGCGTACGTAAACCCTTTACTGCCACTACTGACATCACAGCCACAAGGCGTAGAATAAAGCTCAAACAACAAATCACTATTCTAGATTAGTTAAAGCTATAAAATAAACTCTCTCTAATCAGTAGAGGACATAATAAGTAAGCCTATAATGATCCGTCACAATAAACTATTATAAACCCCCCCCCCCAGAGGGCAGACAGTAAAGGAATATCAGGCAACAATAGCAGTATACATTTCTCAAGGTCAAACGTTCAGGGTGCAAGCCACCAACTCCATCCACTACTCAAATGCTTGCCATTAACAGCGTGTATCAAGTGGCCAAGAGACATGTCTTAAGAATCTAAGATACATCATAGGGGCAGAATTCCAAGGCCTAAAACTTAGACAATGTCCCAAGTGGCCCAAGGCATAAGTTTCACACTTGCAAGCATCAGAAATCCCATTTCAAGCAAGATATTGTTATATCGGGTTTACGTAACTGATAGCTCTTAGGGGAAAGCCTAGTATCTACTTGTGTTTTGTTCCACGTCCACCAGGAAATAATAGAAAAAGATGAAACGGCACGGAGAAAGGTGTTGAGAATCGTCCTTCTCCAGTGCTCCCAACACCGCAAAGCTTGGACCCAAGGCCCGGAGCGTCTCCTGCTTCTTGGCCTCCTTCACCAAACCTCTCAGTCTGTTGTTCGCATCCACCAGCTGGTTCTTGACAGCGGCACAGTGCGTCTGCGCGTTCCTGACCATCTCCTTGGCCTCTGTGAGAGACGGCAGGGGGCTACCCTCCTCCTTGTTGGACCCAACACCCATGCGAGCCATGTTGGCCTGCTCTACAAACCTTGACCAGTTGGCATTTGGGGCTGCTGAGGTTGCTGGCTCTGCCTGAGAAATCATGCTAGCCTCATCGAGAGCAAATTTCACAAGCGCAGCCTTGTTCTTCTAGACAGCGTTGTGCAAAGTTGTTGTCGCCACTGGAAGAGCCTCCTCGAGCCGGGCTATCAGCGCCTGATGTTGTGCGAGTGCTTCTGCTGCAGCCCCGGCGTCCTTCTCCTGCTCAATCTCCCTGGCGCGGTGGAATAGTGCTGCCACATCTACTATTGTGGGATCCATGGCATTGGAAGGTACTGCGGGTTCGCAGCGATTTGCCTGAGCAGACGTAACAAGCCGCTGGGGAAATACTGGTAGGTGACGGTCCAAGACTAAACTAGACTCTAAAACGGCATTAGACGGGTTCAAAGGGCACATGGTCAAAAGAGAAAGCTTACCGAGCTTTTTCACCTTGGGGCTACGTGGTGACTGTGGTGAGGCCTGGCGCTTCAAGGACACAGAGGTCTGGTTGGCTTACGTGCAGGGAGCAGTCGCGATGATAGACCGAGAGGAGGTCTAGGTAGGTTGTGGTCATGTCTTGGACAGTGGGGTCGGCTGAGGCCTGGTTCGCGACCGTGGAGAATCTCCCTCAAGTTCTACAGGAGGTGGTATCCGCAGGTGAATCCGTCGCGCTGTGTTGCGCACGCCTGTGTTAAACACGGTCAGTATTACATTGACAAGCATTCAGGGCAACGAGATTGTCCAAACGTACCCCTTTCTCAAACACGACACTGAGCGCCTGTGACGTGGCAGGGGCCGAAGATAACAGCAGCCCAAGGGCCTTGAGCGTGACTGTCAGGCGCTGCTTCACCAAGTCGCTGCTGCACAGGTTGGGTAGGGGATCGTAGTGAGTAGCACGCTCTGCCATGCCGTCACGCAAGTGAACAACAGCGAGTGACCAGTGAGAGTGCTTCTTTGAGTAGCAGGGGAAGACAAGAAGCTGGGATGCTCTGACTGCTGCAGTGTATTTGGCCAGCCACTCCGGAACGTCGTTGTTCTCCAGGGAGACCCAGAGGCTGTCGCCAAAAAAGATACGATCTTTAGAAAAGCGGACCTGGCTGGATTGGTTGACAAGATAGATGAGGGCCCCGATCGCTTGGTTGTCCAGCCACTCGTGTTCGGTTATCTGCTGGTGAGCTTTCTTAACAACCTCGGGTGTGGGTGGCTGGGCAAGAGGCTCGGGATGAGGAGGAGGGCTTGGCGTAGCAGACTGGTGCAGCGCGGGACCATAGTATTGTTCGAAATCGAAGCCGTCGTCAAGACTTTGGTCTTGCCCTTGCTCGAGACCTTGGTCATCATCCCCGCAGAGAAGCCGAGGATAAGCAAGTCGGCTTCTTCGGAGAAGCTGCGTTCAACTTGTGTGTTTCGATGAGGTTCTGGCGAGCGCGTATCCTCCCCGTCTTGTTCAGGGCTTGGAGACATGGGTGTGTCGATAATGGATGGGGCATTGGCGGCTGATGCAAGATCAGGGCTATGGGAGACTGCTCGCAATTTCCGACCGCCGAGGCCGAGTTTGGCGTGTAGAGAGCGACTGGCCTCTTCTGTCAGGATAGAGTTGTCAGGGTTTACCTCAGATGCAGCATCGAAGAGCCACCCTCCAGGTTTCCAAAGATCAGGCAGCGCGATGGTTTTGGAAAGCGCAAGCAGGGTCACTTGATATAGCCGAGAAACAATGATGGTCCCTAATCTCAGTTGACCTCTTGATCGAATTGGGCGGAACTGGATGGGAAAAGCCTTATCCAGAGATCCCCAATGTTGACTCAGTGTCTCAGAATGGAGGTTGTACAAGTCGGCCCGTTTCCCCCTGCTCTTCAACTTTTCCGCCAGGATGCTTGTGGCTGCCTTGACGCGCGGGAGCTGAATCTCGAGGGAACCCGCTAGCGACATCTCAACTTGGGGCGAGGGTTCTCTTGTCGCTTGGGAGACCAGGCGTCGGATACAGGACTAGGTGCGACTTGTTCTACCGCTGGTAGGTGGGGCGTCTAACTATATGTCCTCTTAAGTAGTATCGAGATCGAAGATTTCGGAATAAAGATTCTTGGTCTGTGACGTGATTCAATGTGGTGGGTGGTTAGCGACAACCTTGTCCGCTAAAAGGTGCTGCGAGCAAATGGGGATCAAGAGGGTTTTTTGTTTCAGTGCTTACCAAAGCTTTCGGACGCAAGTTGGTCATGAATCAAGACGAGTGCATCGCCGCGTGCGTGTGATCGGATGGGTTCGTGGGGTCTATGTTGGAGGGTCAAGAGGGGAGAAGAGAAGATGGGGGGAGATGTGAAGATGTGAAGATGGCACGAAAGTGTTGTTGATCGTTGGTGTTGCAACGGGTAAGTACGTCGACGTGTGATGAAAGGTGCTTGAGAGCACCTTCCGTGGACGCCTTACGCAACGCGACCGCATGCAACAGGGATGAAGACGTCAAGACACAGTGTTACTAGCCCCCTTCTCAATCATGTTGTTATTGTCGCGATCAACCGCCTCGGCTGGTTGGGTGGAGTGAGAGGAGGCCCCGGTACCAATGTTTTTGCGTACGTGACTGACGGCATCTTGGTCACGTCAAGAAGGAAAATACCGGTCAACCCAATGGAGAGACCCAAGTCATGGCGGGAGCCCAGATGGCCAGGCTGCAATCACGACATGAATGCCCGTCGAGACTGCATAAGCAAGTCGGCGGCCGTGTGGTGGTGGGTGATCTTTGATGGTATTCTCAAGGCTTGGGTGCACGAGATGCCCAGCAGCCCCCCGTCTGCTTGTCGACCGGCATTGGCCCGAGGGATCAAGAGGTCTGACAGAGTTGGTTGGGGCGATGATGTGCTGAACGGGAGATGCGCAACTTGAGAATGATGATGCCGTCCGGGGAGGTCACAGGGCAGATGATACTGTCACCGGTTATCATGATCCCTTGGTCATCGTCGTGGCCGGTCAATGATGACATGACTTCATGCCTGCGATGCAATGCAATGTATGTACCAGGCTGGAGGACGAGCGATACAAGGACGGGCGGCGCCGCGCATCGCTGTGTTGGAGTCGGGGAGAGGAGCGTCGACTGTGCGCGTGCTCGGAACAGGCCACAATTAGCGGACAAGAAGTACTGCCGCTTGGCGCATGAAGTAGGGGGGAAACGGGTAGCGATACAAAGGTTAAACCATGGATATTCACAACACAAACAAGCAATTCGCAAAGGGGCCCTGTCGTTGCGCGCCGCAGTTGATAGTTGGTCACTGACCCGCGTTCTTAGGCAGGTATGTACTGCAGAGGGCTTCGTCACGTCGCGTCGTGTCACGTCACGTCACGTCATTATTACCTACCTAGGTAGTATGTATATATAGGTACCTGGGAACTTCTACTTAGAAAAGCTGCCCACTGAAAAGCTGCCCACTGAAAAGCTGCCCACTGAAAAAGCTGCCCACTGAAAAAGGTACGCACTGAAAAAGGTACGCACGCGCGTGCATACGTGCCTCATCTCAGAAGCCACGTGCTTTCTCAAATCAAAAGCCCCACCTCACCCCACCTCAGCTTCTCCCAGCATCCTGACCGTGGACAGTGCAATGCATCCCTGTGATACAGAGCATCAGGATCCCAGCTTTGCCTCGAGGTGCGCCCGAGAGCGAGCCACCTTGCGCGCCGTCTGCAATGATGCAAATGGATAGCAACAAAGCGTGGAAAAAGTGAGCTGGCGAGGATGACCTGGAGAGATGGGAGACTACAAGGTCGCAGTCATGGTTTCTAATCACCCCCTCGTAGGAATCCTGTCAAATCGGATCATACATGACATGACGGCCGTCGATGTCAAGCAGGCAGGCAGACACAAACCGACGTGGAAGGGGGAAAGATACCTACATACGATCAATCGCACAATGCATGTGCAGTGCCGAGTGCCAATGTGAAGACGCGTTCGGCGGAGTGGGTACAGAACCTCTTGGGATGGCGGAGAGCTAAGGGTATCATAAAAAAGATGGATTTGAGAGCAGGATTACGGGGGGGTGGGCGAGGTTGTTTGCGTGGGAAGAGGAAGTGCAAGCAGACGTTTAGACTTCTGGGTGGTGGTTCTGGGTGTAGAGAATTCTGGCTTCGGTTGAGGGGATCGCGGAAGGCCGAGATGATCTGTTTCCCTGGGCTGGAAGAAAGATGCGGCTTTGCGAAGTCGGACGGAATGAAGATGGTGCAGCCGATCAGGGTGAGCTACCGGTAGCCGTTGCCTGTGATGGAGTGGGTAGTGGAGGACCAACTACCTATGCCCACTACCTACACTGTGTGGGCTTGCCTGGTGTGGTGTGGCCCACTCCGAAGATCAGTGTGGCTCAAGCAAGCTTGTACTTTTCTACGATGTACGTATTTTCGGAATCGCCTAATTTGGCTGGGGCTATCTATCTTAGAAATGTTACCGACATTGTTCCGGCGGTAATGCCAGATGCGGCCTAGCGGCCCACATGCTCTTTTCCATCTAATGACATTTCGCTGTCGCGGGCCCGAGCGTATTCCAACTGGCTCACTTTGACACGTGAAGTGGTGCAGGTACGTACCGCATACAGGTAGATACAGTGGGGAACTGTAGCGGAAAAACCTCCGACAGTTCCCCACAACAGATCTAAACAAGGTAGGCACCGCAGTACGTATACCTAATTTAGCTAGGGATATCTATTTCTTGCGTCAGCAGCTTTATCATCAACAATAATGTCACGTAATACCCACACTTAAACCCGAATACGCATCAGAGCACCAGTATCTACTGTTATTTTCTGTCTGTCCTTCTCTGCCTGATGTCTCTGCGACTGTGAAGTTTGTGCCCCGGGATGCAGCACTAGTTGCTTCCACGTACACTGCTACTGTGTGGTGTGCGCCTGTTAGTCTGTATTACTGTAACACAAAGCATCAGGAATGGTTTGTATCTATACATGAATTGGACTTGCCTTGGCAGTCCTAGGTCTGTGATGGTGCGACGATAGGCATCTTTAGTACATGCGTCTTATACCACGGCCAGAAGACATTTGCTGCCTATGCGTTGATCTCGCGAAGACCCTTGATGGCCTGGAGGGTGCCTAATGGCGTCGATATCTTCCTAAACTTGGTCTTGGTCCAAAGGGTCTGTTACAAAAAAAGTCAGAGAAACTGCTAAGTAGGTATAGATGCTTCTTGACTAGTGAGTCTCTTACTGTCTTGCTATTTGTGTACGTGGTCGCCACGAAACACCACCTATGACCATGGACGACTATGCCTGGGAGAAAGGACAATTTCTTAAGAGCATCTGGTCTGGCCTTGTTGAGAAGAAACTTCCACTGTCCTGTCTGCCAAATGCCTATTTGTAGTGCAGCCTTCTGCGTGTGGCCGTCATCACGTTTCGTCTTGATGCTAGCGGCAACGGGGCGGCTGGCGATTGGGATAAAGTCGGTGTGGTTGGCCGCAGCGTCGTGCCATGTACGCCTGAGCCCCAGCAAGGTTGATTCGGCCTGAATGCTGTCTACTGGATTGTTTCGTGGCTTGAGGGTGAGCACGTAGTCTACCTTCTTCCTGGGTATATTGTCAATGCGGTAGCCAGGGATGATTCTAGCCGAGGTACTGATTGCCATGTGATATCTTGGTTAATGTAGGTACGGATAGAGGGCCGGCTGTCTTGGGACACACAAACAATACAGAGGTGCATCGTGGCAGTTGCATCGAACGCCGCATAATCAATCTCTCATGAACCTATCTTAGCAAGCAAGTCTTACCTGCTGGGAAGAAAACTTGGGGACTGAGTTATTATTCCATGGTCGTGCATTGAACAGTCGGCGGATGAGGTGGCTTAATCAAGAAAAGCTATGGGGCTTGTTCACAGCGGGCTTGCAGTTCAGTAATACATCGGAGCTCACAGCTTTGCGACTGGGCAGCTATCTAGATATCATCCTTGGAGTATGATGGTAGATACACGGGTCGTCCCCCTGACAAAGTATGCGTGAACATCACAGGAGGGCATCAAAAGCACAGCATAATAAAGGGTCCGGAAACCGCTGGATGAGGGAGATTATTGTCGCCAAGCCCTCACACGCCTGGCCAATCATCTCGTTTTCCATCTGGGGCCAAGCAGAATGGTCTCTGTCTCAAACCCTGTGGGCCATGTTCTGTTGTCTCTCGGCCTTTCCGTTTAGTTTGTACTGGCCTCTCCCGTTTGTCTCAAGGGCTCGTATTGAGCGGGTCCGGGCTCCGCTGCAACAGTCGGCAAGATGAGTCATCAGGACATGTTGAGACACCTTCTCACTCTCTTCCTTTGCTCCTCTTGAGCATAAGATGGCTGGCTTCCCATCCTTGCCACCATCACCTAAGCACCATGACAGCAACAATCTCATGAGCGACCACGGCCCTTGGAGATTAACGACACGAGTTGTAACGGCGAAAATCAGTGAGTAGATGACTATCACTATCAGACCCTACTACCAAAAGACTATACCTAAAAAGTATGCCTTTAGGTGATATTAATCAGCTAGCCAAACGCCACAAGGAACAGCAGCAAGCTATGGATGGAGCCTCGTCGTCTAGGGTAGACCACAGGCTATGTGCGCGGCAAATCTGGCGATTTAACCATCAGTTTGAATCAACAAACTGCACAAAGTACGAAACCTTTGATGATCTTTTGAAGGAATGAGACCCCGGTTAAGTACTCTTGGAGCACCTTGGCTGGAGTGAAGGTGATACAACACAGGACGATACGAAGTGGCTCACGACATGGGAAACCAACAAGGGGCTTTTTGTAACGTGGCTTAAGACCAACCTCAAGAAATGGCGAGAGAAATACGACGAGGAGCACCCTGATGCGGTTCCGAGAGCGCCGCATGCCGTCAGCGACACCCCATCGGCGGCTAATGGCTACCCTGCTGTTGATCCGCGCACCTAGGAAAAAGGTGCCCAGATAGCCGTCCATCCAGTCAACGAGGTGGCCGTCTCATCAATCGTCCAGCCAGTCGTTCAACCTCAGCCATTCAACCAGCACTACAGCAGCACTAGGGCTCACGCTGCTGAGCTAGGCACAGGTGGCCGTAGGGAAAAGGACAGGGATATAATCGACGGCAAGCAAGCTCGCTGGACAGATGGCGAGGTGAAGGGAGAAACCAGCCAGAGGCTGACGTATTTGCATGACTTGAGTCATGTGAGGGCGCAGCTAGGAGGCAGACAGCATGGGAGTGTCAAGCTTGATGCGACGGGACGACAGCTGTTTTTGGATTGGTATCAGCAACAGCGTGCGACGTCGCAGAGTAAAAGAGATGGGGGAGAACAGCAGACCCGAGAACAGCAGCGATGATGGACAGCAGCGGTGATGGAAAAGATGGCCTTCGTTATTCTGGCCCCTATAGGCCAGTATTAGTAGGGTAGAAGAAGCAATAGGAGACATAGAACAAGTGGTCTCGCGATTTCTGCCAACTGACGCATACACATATTTTTCGTGGCTTGCAACTGGTCAACATAGCAGACTACTAGGCAGGTAACTCAAAGATTCCACTGCGCCCCGGTTCGCCACCAAATAACGACGACGAGGACGACGAGGACGACGACGACGACGCAGGGACTCAGCCGTTATGCCTGCGAACGCTCATGATGCACCCGACCGTGACTAGGGCGGGCGGACTGAGGGAGACCAGCAGTGTGCGTCACCTGTGCTGCCTCCCCCCCCCTCCCTTGTCTGCTGTCCTATGTTCTGATTCGTTTTCGCAACGGTTTGTTATCACCACGGATAGAGCAACCAGACCCAGCAAGCAGGGAAATAAATGATGGTATTGTTTATTACGCCGCCGAGTTCCCAGATCCTTGTTTGCACCACGTCTCCATCTCATCAGGCGCGAAATCAACGTGGACGGAGGGTAGACCAAGCCCTGCCTGCCATCGCGGCACTCATGCAGACAGAAAAGTCTGCAGGTTTTGGCCGTGTTTGGTTCGCAAGAGAGGATGTTGACGAAGTTAGTCGAGGTGTGATAAAAAAGCTAACGGTATTGGGGCTGCTCTCGTGGCGTGTCAAAGGAGGGAGACACGGTTTTTCTTTTCTTTCGAATTGACGCGAGCGGCTTGCCAGACGCTGCTGGAATGCCGGGTGTTGTCTGCAGGCGGCGGAGTCAGTAAAGATATAGAACGCTCGGGTAGGAGATCCCGTGGACAAAGGTTCTTCGGTGATTACGGCAGTGTAGACGAGGAGGTGCGATTTGTTTTCGAAGTCGCTCAGGATGGTCAGATAGAACTGGGACAGTTGTTAGGTTGGACATCACTCCACGAAGAAGAATATGACTGTCCGAGGTTCGACACGGAAGACTGCGGATGAATAAACTCAGCAGCAAAAACAAACCTTAACTTTGGCCTGAACTTGTCAGATAGCAAGGCGGCGACGGCTGCGACGTATCGTATTTTGCGTCGATTCTGTGTATGGCGGAGCGAGTGTGGCTGTGGATTGAACCGGGAGGAAAGGCGGGGGTGAAGGAAGCGTGGTATGTATTTAGGTGTAGCTCGGAGAGGCTACCTAGATACAGCAGTATTGGGTCGAAAGTCCTATTACAGCAACAAGGATATCCCCTTTTGGCACCATGATGGGCCAATAAAAGAACCCCACTAAAAGTAGTATCAGCTACTCATTGGATCAACTTTTTCGTTGTAGCAAGACTTTTGAATGAGTACGGAGTGGAGAGTACCTGATTATGTCATGACGCTCCTCCGCATATCACTGTCGCTGTAAGCTAGGTAGGTAGATGCCTAGGTACCTAGGTAGGTAAGTGGTAATTACTACTGTCTTGCTGTGCTGAAACCACTGTTGCGGTTCCGTAGGCAGGTAATTGGTACGGTACCTACACGTAATCCCTCTCATACCACTGGCAAGCGGCGCTAACCAATTAGGTACCCACCTAGGGACCTAGGTACCCAAGCTAGGTACCTACGTGGGAAAGGCTCTTTCATCTTTAACCAGCAACGTCATTGTTCTGCGTCAGCAATGTTTGCTGGCCTGCTTTCTTCATGCCCAAAACAGAGCGGCTGCTTTCGATGCAAGAGGTTTTGCGTTTACTTGGCTACGCTGGACTCTGTACCTCCTATACTATAAGTTTTGTTCCTATAAGCATAGCTTCCACCACAACCAACAGCTAATCAAGCAAATATTAAGGTCCTCCCAGCGATCAACTCACTCACCCCACGCCCCGAAACGTATTTCGGGAACTACTAATATAACGACGTATATTACCGTAATCCATTACCGCCAAGTAGTTGCATCACGATTCGGCAATGGCAACTGTCTCACAGCGCGGTTTGGAACAGTCAAAGAAGATCAAACGGTGGTGGAGATACGGAGTTGCAAACGCAACCAAGGAGGAGTGTTCGCGAGTAGGGCCGGAAAAGATGTGATGCGACCTTGCTTAACCGTGTCCAAGACGAATTAAGCTGCGAGTGAGTCGATGGGGATGTCGCGAATCCATAATCATCTTGGTGACCACTCTCATCTGCAACGGGATGAAAACCAACGAGCTTGGGCAATTGCCCCCGTCGTCATTGCATGATAGTTATCGAGGCGTAAGGCAATGTTACAAACGAAAGTGAAGGCTGCGTCTACTTGTGGACTGAGACAGCGGGAAGAAAGGTATTGACGGCAAAGGAATCGGTAGACAGGACGGTCAGCAGAGGTTGGGTGAGCGACGGAGGAGAGATGGGGATCGATGGACGAGAAGCGTTTGCTGCGTTTGTATCAATCGTAGTCACGGTCGGGAATACGAAGTAGGAAGGATCCCGGGGGTTCGCTGCTGATGAAAGATAGCAGGCCCGGACTTGTATAATCAATTACCTGGTGCCGGGCCACGGTGATTGTGGTAGGTACCTCATACTGGGCGGTCGTAGGAGGTATCTGGGTACCTTCCTTGCGTGTACCTACTTCGTGCTGTTACTTCTAGAACAGCCCCGCCATATGCAACAGGAAGGTATGACAGACTTGGTACCCAGCCTCGTAAGTCACCAGCCGCCGCGGCGCGTGTCTGGGTCCCGCCACGTGAAGTGAATCGTTGGTTGGTTTGTGACGATGGCGACGGAGATGGCAGTGCGCCGGCAGTGACCAAGGCTGCGGAGCCTGGACGCCGTCTACGGGATTGTTGTATGGCTCGAGGGCGAGGGGTCAGTCAACCTTGTTTCGCGGCATGTTGTCGTAACTGGGGATGATTCTGGCTGAGGTGCTGCTAAGCACACAGTGTCTTGGTTGATGCAGTCGCAGGCACGCATGGATGGATGGAGTGGTCATGGACAACAAAGGGAGGGCATACCAGGGCACGGAAGTAACGAGGCTGTTGCTACGTGGGTCCGAGAGAGAGGCTCTTAACCGCCTGCGGACATTGCGGCGACGGAGTCTAGCCGACGAAAATTGCCCAAGGTTGTAAGAGTAATGGGAAGTGGAAGTGGTAAATCAATAGTGATGGTGACGTGCTAATTGATAGCGGCTTACCTGAGATAATGAGTGCTAAATAGAGTACCTCCCTAGTCAAGAGTCTGGTCACACTAAAACAAAAGCACGAATCAATCAGCAGCTCCCACAGTCACAGTCCGGATCAACTTGTTGGCCTGTCTTGATGCCACGAGGTAAAACTTAGTAGCCATATTGCATATGGATTTGGCCAAACTCTTGACCTAGTGAAGACGTGTAGGGTAAGAGAGGAATCATGCGGTACGGTGACCTAGAGAGAAACACCACAACCTACACAAGCAACACAAGATGCTTCCTCTGATCAGTCCAAGAAGTCCCCTTGATCGATGGAAGAAAGCCCCTCGATCGAGGTAAAGATCTCGCCGATCAGAAGGGTAGAGATCTCCTAGATTTCTTGTGTTATCATGGTTCGAAAGAAATTATTAGAAAGACTTGTTGTATAGTACAAGAAAAGGTAGGTATGTGTGAAGAAAGTGAGGATTAGTTGTCGCTCCATCGATCTGTCTATCGCCCCTTTTATCTTCCCCTGATCGGGCAACTTTCAGCTAAACCTATCGTCCATCGGCTTAATATAATCCCCGATCGCCCCACCCTACTAAACTAGTACTGTAGACACCCTCAAGAACGTAAATGGGAATCGCAGAGCTGTGAGCACGATCTCTCTTCCTCTCGCCACATTAAATCATAAGCGATATAACCATGGTATGGTATGGGAGACACGGACGTCGCCCCCGCAGCCCCAGGTCAGCAAAAGACAAGAAGAGCGGGAACAAGGTCAAGAGAACAAACACCCTCATTTGGATTGCCCTCCTTAACGCCATAAGCACAGTGTCTATCCGTGATTTATAACCATGCGCCAACACTCTGGAACAATAACAACCATGTCTCGATATCTTTGCGGTCCTCTTCTTCTGCGGCCCGTCCTCGACGTTGGACGGGTTCTTCAGATCGGGCATGATGCTCCTTAGAGAGGTCGATTGTGCCCGTAACCCCGGTAGCTGCGACATGTTGAACGCCGTCATCGTCGCCAGGGGGGTCTCGGAGTCCTCCCTCCGTGAGGTCGCCCTTCTCCTGCAAGAACTGGAATGGCGCCCTGTCGTCTGCCACTTCGACCTTGACCTCCCCCAGCGAAGCCCACGAGCCGGCGGACTTACCGCTAACAACCCCCATAAGCGGTCTAGTGCAGTTCATCCAGTACTTATGTAATATCACGATACGTAAAACCCGCTGCGGCGGGGGGTTTTGCGTAAATAACCCCCCGTAGCTTCGCCAGCAGTGCCATGTTCTTGGCATGTTCGCCATGCAACATCACGTTCAGTTGCTGCATTGCCTGTAATTTCCTTCTTGGGGGGTCGACGCTGTCTCTGGCCGGCGGGGCGTCCTTTTGGATGGTGCTGAACTCGAGGCCGTGGTAGCGGGCGTTTATATCGTCAGGACGACCTGAGCGAAACAATCAGCATCAGCCAAGACCTGTGAATACGAGCAATTGCGTCATGGCCTGGGAACAGGCACCGGGACTATTCACTCACATCAATGTCCCATATTCGGCGGGCTTATCCAGGACCGCGGGAGGGAGACACCAAGACGAGGTAGTGAGAGAAGACTACCTGGCTCGATGCGGAGCAGCGTTCCTCTTTGGATCGTCGTTTGTTGACAGAATCAGACATGAGACTTCGTGGCGAACAGGGAAAGGTTCGGGGTGCAAAGCTCATGAAGTTGTTTACAGACGTCGAGTGGATGACTAAAGGGAGGGAACGGTTAGTATGTATCAATACGACTAGGCGGAGAGTGTTACTGCATGACATTTGCGTTAAGTAGAAGCCAGCGAGGCGAGATCGCGTAGCTTGTCAGATGAAAGGAGTCACTTGGGCAACAGGCTGCTTCGAACCAGGTTTGGTCGATGGGCCAGCTTCTTGCAGCTTTGTGCTGCATGTGGCGACAGACATATTTCTGTTGATCAAAGGAGACGATGTCGACGTGCGCAAGCAAAGCTTGGCTTTCGAACGACAGCTGGCAGGATTCATGCGATGAGCCAGTTGAATGAAGAAGATGTTTTGGTTTGTTTCTTCCCAGCAGCAGCGCGAGGCAGAAGCAAAAGCAAGGAACTTGCTTGGTGCCTTCCTTCCTGCCTTCCTGCCTTCCCAAAGCGCAATTTGACCAAGACAGGAAGGGAACAATGAGGGGTCTCGCTTTCCTGTCTTTTCCTGCTGTGCCACGAGACGTGGCCAACTTCGGCCCTTCCATCGAGCAGTCTCACTCAGTCAGCCACCCCCCCCCCCCCCCCCAGGGATGGCAGTAAACTCGTATATTGTGGAAATGGACGGCTGCGCACCTGAGGGCGTTGCCTGTGTTGGGCGGGCTCAGGGCGGGGCGCGAGACCTGCGTCTTCGTCGCCTGTGATTCAGGTGCTAGGCGGACGGTACGTAAGAAACTAATTAAATAACTAAGTTAGTCTATAGAGATAGTGTGAGATTATTTATGCTATGACGAGATGAATCTCTTGAAGGTCAAGATGAGTGAGACAAACCAGTCAACAACACTAATCGTATAAAAGAAGATGTCCTAGATAGGAAAGCGGTTACCTAGCTAGTAACTCCCCCCGTTCGATGAGGACCTAGGTACCTGCACCCCCGCCACACTCCAAGTGGGAGCCCAAGAGGTGGCCCGGGGGCCCACGAGGCGGGGCCCAAAATTGGGGCTCCCACGGCGCCACACGCCCGCCACAGCGCAACGATTAAGGCAGGCGGGCAGGCCCCCCATAATAACAACACCAACTGACGACAAACATTGATCTTGGGAAACAGCAGTCACGACAAGGTCTTTGTACCTCTGGATCTGCTTGCTGGAAATTGATTGGCCGCAGGGAAATGGTCCGCCTGTCTAAACAAGCAAATGGTGGCTCAATGTCTTTGTTCAAACAGACGACGGTTGTCTGTTTTGTTTCTCTTAGGACCCTTTGAAAGATACGCCGCCCTCTGTCCATAAACCCTAAGCGTTTCCGGGTTTGCTTCTTGGTCGCCATGGTCGCCAAGCTTGCCAAAGGAAAATCCTCCTGCTCTTTGTCAGCCTTTTTTGTGTTTGCGAGGGTTTGTTCACCCAGCTGCGCAAATTCCCTCCTGTGCCTTCATCTTGAACTTTGGATTCAGAATGCTGTCCAATATCAACCAACATCTGCTATCCCTCCAGAAGCCGTCCACGTTGTAGGAGAGAGGTTCCGCAAAGGTAGGTGAGGATGGCCACAAGCAAGAAAACGGTAATGGCCATGACGACGGCACGGCGCGACAGCAAGCAAGTGGCGTCGGCATCGGGGGCCGGAGGCCAGCGGAGGCCCTGCTCTAGGGCCTGACGGCGTCGACGCTGATACTCCTGCCGTGCCACGGCTGTCAGAAAACAAACGACTTGTCTGATCAGGCAAGGAAGGAATAAGGGAATGAATGGGAGGGAGGGAGCAAAAGGAGGGGGAGGGGGCAAGCTGTTACCTCGCGGCACTTTACAAGATCCTTGACAAGGAACTTGACGCTCACGTCGTCCACGCCGTAGAACTTGAATACCTTGACTACGTAGGCAAAGTCCAGTGATGGGTGGTGCAACTCGCGGCCGGTCCACGGGAGCATAAACTTTGGACCAGGGCACAGGCCGCGGCGTGACATGAGAGAGGCGATCCAGCAGCGTACAGTCATGACAGAGTCATTCTCGGTCGGGAAGGTGTGCTTCAGCTGTTGAAAAAGCTCGTCAGTGTCAGAGTAAAGGCTGTTGTTGTCGTTGTCGTCGTTGTCGTCGTTGTCGTCATCCTTGTCCAACTGATGCAAGAACAATTTGTTGCTTTCCTGTCCTTCTCGGACAGACAGACGAGTGGACATGAGGCGTGACTGGCTGAAGACGGAGGCCGCAAGCTCTTTGGTGGATACTTCTTCGCCCATGTTGACGCTTCAATGACGGCGATGGGAAAAGAATATCTTCTCAGAGGGAATAGATGATGGGGAGAAGAGTTCCAATCGGCAGAGAAAGGGTTGATGGTTTGTCTGTTTTTTTCTTCTTCTTCTTTTTTTGTTTGTTTGTTTTCTTTTTTCTTTGCTGCATGTTGAAGTGAATAAGAGAAAAGGATGTGGCAGAAGGAAGGAGGAGGGTGGGAGAAGTACGTTCCGTGTGTCAGGTGACTATTGTCAGCTGATTATGTAACTTGGATGTGCTGTCTGGATTCTTTACCTGGTGGTTGTGTAAGAATGCTTACTAACCACAAGCAGCATCAGAAACGCAGAGAGGTGAGAGAGAGTGTTAAAAGAACATGTTAAGACAATGCAGGCAGGGGAATAAAGCAACAAAAGGTAAACATGATGCATTTCTGCCTGGCCCACAGCTGCTGGCTGCCATCTTCATCACACCATGAGCCAGGCTACCAAGACCATGACGTGGCTTGATTGAGCGAAGCATCACCCGCCATGAGAAGTCGATCATCTCCGACAAGCTCTCCCTCTCTCTCTCTCTAGTTAAAGCCTTGCTCTCTCAACACACCCGACACCCATGCCTCCTTCTTGTGCACCACCTTGCTTTGCCACGACCTACCACAACCCAGCACGACCCAGCACAGGCTAGCTAGCACTGGCATAACCTGACGAGACATCGGTTTCCTCTTATCGAGACATGTCATCGTCTCAGCACCAAAATGTAAGAGAACCTCCAGAGAACGAAGAGCAGAGAGCTCTCTCGGCTTTCGGCAGTTCATCAGGTCAGGTCAGGTCAGGTCAGGTCAGGTCAGGTCAGGTCAGGTCAGGTCAGGTCAGGTCAGGTCAGGTCAGGTCAGGTAGGCTAGCTAACGTCGGTCCGGGTTGGCCAGGTTGACTTGGAGATGCAGACGATGCCTTCGTCGCCCGACGCATCTTGGACGGAACCCAACCAGACAGATGGGAACGACAGTCTGCCCGACGGGGCCGACAACCTACGGGACGTTGAACAAGGAAATGAGACCCAATCAGGGTCCATCCGCCAGCAGGCCGACGACGACAACCCGTGGCGTTTGGACTGCAATGCTAATCACCACGGAACCCCCCCCCACCTGGACGGGGTTGCGCCAAGTCCCTTGCTTGTCGATCCCTCTATCTTCGCTCTCCCATCCAGGGACGAGTTGATCGGGGCGCCTTGGAGGGTCGCCAACACTCCTCTGATGCCCTGGCTCACCCTCGCCGTGGCATGCAACAACCCGTGCCTGCCGTACTTGGCGCTGGCAGAGAACCATCCGCTGGCCTTGTCTTAGTGGGACTGGTTGGCTGCACTGTCTGGCATTGGGTACTGTGTTTTATTCATGTACATTTCGGTCGTTTGGAGCAGATTCATCACACGGATCGAGGCGAGCCAGAATTGATGTATCTAGTGCTTCGAGCCGCCTGGAGGAACGAGAAGTCGTGTTTTGTAATCCTGGTCTGTCGTGGGAAATCAATTACTACCTAGGTACACCTCGACCGGGGTTCTAATTAAATGTCAGCGTGATGAATTGACCCTGAAAAACCACCAAAAGAAATGCTTTCCTGAAGACTTATAGTAGTAACAGCCATGTGTGACAGTCTATAACACACAGGGGTTGTCCATGGGTCATGTTCACAATCATATTATCGACTGGATGAACTCTGATCCCGACAACACCATCGATGCAGACGATAGAGAAATGAGAGTTATTTCTTTTTTAGGAAGAGTTTTGTTTTCTCAGGAAGGGGGTGGTAGAGTAAACGAAGTCCAGTTTGAAAAGCTGCTCTAAGGGAATGTAAGCATAGAGTGAGGAATCTGGCATGGTGTTATACGTGCATTCTATCCGCACAAGCATAAGTCTCTAAACATCTTGTATATAGCGTAGTATACAGAGTCTCTATTGTATTCCCTCGCGTTTATAGCTCCCCTTAGTAATATCTAAGTCTAGACGAAGCTACTGCGTGAGAGTCTATCTCCCCTATCTTGTTCCTACCGCCTACTATTCTACCTACAGTTGCACTACTCAAACTATACCGCCTTTATTAGGCGTTCGTAATAGCCTAAAGCTTATAAGACGCACCTAGCTTCACTCAAACTAGCTAAACGACAAAGACGCTATTAATTCTTAGCTCTTCTACTTTACTTTTCTGCTTAAATCTGAATACGCTGTCCGCGTCATTTCTAGCGAAAGACTCTATCCATACCATCTACGTTAACCCCTTTTACTCTCCCTTCTCCTCTATCTTCTTCCCCTACATCTTTCCCCCCCTTTATATTACTCTACCTCGTCCTAAGCTAGCCCCCCTTCTTACCCGCCTCACGGTTTAGACACTAGAGCACTAACGACAACTAGGATTGACATATTTACTACAATATGTCTCCACTATTCCGTCGCTCCTCTAGACAGTCTTGTCCCTAATTAGAGACATAAACTATCTAGACACCTAACTTCTCTCGCTCTATAGAAAGGAAGCTTTGCCTTAAGTTAGAGATATAGTTAGTTACTACTATTAATATTAAGACCTAGTATATAATGATACCCCAGATTTAAGGATGCCGTATAAAACAGATCTGATCTATACAAGCATCCTCACCCTTAGCATAGCTTTCCACAAGCTTTTCTTTTTTTAGCTAGGCGACTTAGAATCTCTTTCCCAAAACTATTAACGTCTTAACGCATATCACAAAGCCTCTACTACCACATGTTAATAGCCCCCAGCTTTCCCCTATTAACCTTACTGTCTTCCTCGCCTAGATATACAGCACGGCGCCAGCCGTCCGTTAGCTTAACAGCGCAGTTTACTTTCTCTAATTAGCGCCTGCTACTTTATTCTAGTCATAACGGTAGCGTGGTTGTCGCCCTGGAGTTCTTAGGTTCACTGCGTAGCACGGCGCTTAATGTAGGGCATATGGGTAGTTGCCTAGGTCGATAAGGTTCCTAAATATCTATCTACGTAGAGAGAGTTATATCCCCACTATTACTATCAATATCTCTATCCCTTTATATTAGCCTTCCTTAAGGAGCCCTCATCATAGCTACAATAACAGGCTCCATATCTTATTAGGCCAAATCCTCATCAATAGTAAGGCCAAATACTTCTAGGTAAGCTCTAGTAGCTTTTAATGTCTCCTTAATGTTTAAATAGTTCTAGAAAGATAAGACTATAAGACGCCTAATGCTATCTTAACCTAAGTAATAAGGCTGTCTATCTAGTCTTTAGGCTGTAGTAGTAAGATTAAGTCTTAGTCTAGCTACCTACCGGCAGAAGATAGACTACTCTTAATCCTATAGAGAAGGACCTAGGCCTGCCAGAAGATATGCTACTTCTTGCAGCACACAGAGTCCTACCACGTCTAGCTTTGTCACCCTATCGCCCTAACCCTCACCGCCATCCTCTACCAGAACTCCAGCCGCTAGAACCGTAAGTCTATCACCGCCTCCTGTTAGCTACCGAGGATAGAACTCCTAGTTAATAGACTAAGACACTACGTCACCATCAATACTAGAGCTAGACTAAGTCCGTGTAAGCGAATAGATATGCTCCTCTATATCGGCTAGGCGTAAGAAAGTTGTTACTATAGAGAGATCAGTAACGACTAGTACAATTAGGTCTTCGGGGCCATCAGAAAACTGCGACGGTATCCCGGTGGCTCCTCAAAACAGCATCCAGGACAACATATCCAAACCGGCACAAGGGCAGGAAGCACCATCGCCAGAGCTCAACAAAGCTCTACTATATACGTCACCGTTTCTGCAAGTCCCCCGCTTGCCGTCAACAACGTCTCGTCAGTTAAGTATCGCAATCGCCCGTCCTTTTCTCATTCCCGCTACTTCCTTTCCTCCCATCAGCCTTAGCCGGTCCACAGTCACAGTCACAGCAGCCTCTTTTCTTCCTCAAGGCAGCATAAGCTCCAAGGCCTACATCAATAGCTCTTCTTCAACACTATAGAAACCTAGTAAGTTATCCAAAATCATGTCAGCCCAACTAGGGACGTCACAGTCTAACTAAGCGGAAGAAATAGCATTCACAGAATAGGTCAGGACGAGTAGGACCAGACTATTTATTATTACAGCACCACTAAAACTTTACAAGACCACAGCAGCAATACCATAAAGGCATCACAACGCAGGTTACATATAGCCAGTGTCTTCCTCTTCCTCATTTCAGATACTACTACGACTCCTAATCCATCAAGTCAAGCACCTATTCCACCACCCTAAAGCGCTAATCCATCCTCTCCTATTCCCCAGCTTTAAGCGTCTGTTACGCACTAAAATCGTATGACCTGGCCACCCACTGGCCTCCCGATGCAGCCACAGAACACATTAGCCGTTTCTTTTTCTTAGAAGCGTTCTATATTCATTCGCCATTGCTCGAATCTTGCAAGGTTCTTCAACAGGTCCTATTCAAGGGCCTTCTTAGCCAATCTCTGCTCAGCCGTCTCTCGCAGAACAATAATATTTTCCCTTTTCTACCACTTAAGTTCATATAACTAATCTAGGAAGAAGCTAAATACAACCACTTTTCTACTCCTCTATACTATCTTCAACTCCCATACTAAGCACGGCAGTAGCCAGCACACTTCAGGGCATGCCTACGTGCAACCGAGGTTCTAGTCCAATTACTAGCTCAGCGCTATTAGCCGCACTCCGAACCACTCGCACAGCAGCTCATACAGTCTACTATATCTATTTAATGTAATTATTCTAGATCACCATAGGCTACCTAGACTAGTTCACCCGATATAGTAAGATCACAGTACGCTTAACCCTTAATAATCTAATAGGGTTATAGATACCTAATAAGTCAGAGCAACTACAGACTTAGACCTCACTTTAACTATAGTGCGAATTACCCTGTAGCGCATGTATGCTAGTGTGGCGCCCGTATGTCGGCGACGGCGATCAGCCAGAGCCCCTTAAGGTTGTAACAGCTTTAGAGCCACTACCAGCCACACGTGCTAAAAGTGCCCCCCTTAACTTTTATTTACTGGTAAAGTCGGCCGGCCAAAGTAAAAGTCCGCAACAGCAGAAGCTCTAGAAATCACAATAAAAGGCCATAGGCCCATAGTATACTATATATATCTTTATATTCTGAATAATAGCTATAGATAATTAGTAAAGGGAATGTAAGCTCCTACTACTAAAGGAGCTAGCCTAACGGGGGTAGTGACGGTAGCGCCCTAGATACAACACCACAGTTATTACTATTTAGCTACTTTAGGCTAGGCTTTATAAAACTACAATATAACATCGGCAAGATTAGTAACTAGAATTCCTACGTCTCTTTAGATTTTAATTGCTCTTCTAAAATGTTGATACCTAGTTAATTATGCGCCTTAGTTATTACATAGCTTAGTCCGGCCGCGACTTAGATTTACAAATATTAATAGTACATATACCTTATATCGTCCTAATAGTACTAACTCTAACACCCTCGCGACTAATAGTATTTTACCTATCAACCTTGTTAGGTAGTTTAATTAGACCGCTTAGAACAGATTAACTAGGCACCCAGCTTAATACCTCCCTAGTGTAGACTTAATCGCTTTACCAGGCACGAGTTCCCAGCCTAGACTAGCGACTGTTTACACCAGATGGTAGGAAAAGAAAAGCATGCCTGATATTAAACAGGCGATCGTACTACACGTAATAGTTGTGAATAGCTTACCTAATCTTTATATATACCTTGACCTGGCTGGGATGGGTGGCTTTTACGTACAGTCTGTTCCGTTAGTAGTGTTAAAAACCAACTTTTTCGTCTGTAGGTTAATAGTAATAGCATGTTAACTAATACAAATTTACGTTTTTTAGGTAGTAAAATTAGAAATCTATATATTTAAATATTTATAGAAGGGATAGTCTAGAATAATAGTCCTATCAGTGATAGTAATACTAGTCTAACTAGATACATCGCGATAGATACTAGTGATACCAGCCTATTTAGGCCTATTGTGATGGGTAATAGTGATGCTAGCCTATCGTAATAGATACTAGCGATACTAGCCTGGCTGAGCTTATCGCAGTAGATGATGGCAATGCCAGCCTATCGCGATGGGCAATAGTGATGCCAGCCTGTCTGGGCCTATTGCAACATATCTAGGTTAATGTTCTAATTGTAGTCGTGCTGTCTGTGCTTCGACTCTGTATATAATACCCTCCTATTTTCGTCCATTTTCGTCCTTACGCCCCGCTGGAATACGTACGTATATCACACATGTCACCACAACCTGGAAAAGCCGTCGATTCAGTGTCACGCGGCTCAATTCGTCGCCATTATCAAGATTAGGCCCTGTGTTAACTCTACTTGGCCTGTTTACACGGTTGGTATACGTCCTTGTAAAAGGTATACAGCCTCTGGATGTCGTCAGTATTCAGCCTGTTGCCTTGGCGATGCGCCCCCGCCTTGCTGGCGTTGTTAGAGCAGGGAGTATGCGTAGACTTGGAACCGGGGCTGGCGTTTCTTCTCCCTTGGCCGGGAATCTCCACCTCTACAGCCCGAGGCTTTGATGTATATATAGTAGCCTCCCTAGGAGATAGAGGGTACTTATTACCGGCAGGTTTGTCTTAGTTCTCTGTACTCTGTGACAGTCGACCAGGCTGCAGTGGGAATCGATCGAGCGGGAACAGCGACGCGGGCCAGCCAAAGCGGGAGGAGCGAAGAATACGAGACCAAGAATTCCTCTCGCGCCAGACATCGAATCAAGCTCACGAGTAAACAGATGCTACCGCCCAGGCGGATGATGCCCCTGCCACCAGCTCTGGTCATGGCCTAGATGCGAAAAGTGGACGAGACACGCACATGCCGGGGTCATTCAATCCAGACACGGCAAATAACACCCCCGTCGCCAAGGTACGAAGGGTAACGCGAAGGACGTACCATCATCAACAGCCCCAACAGACCCAAGCAGCACAAGCCAGCAACAAGAGGGACAAGGATAGAGAGGGACTGTAGTATCGCCGATTTGGTGTACTTGGATGGAGTACCTCGGCAACACCTCGGTAGGCCAGCCGCGGACGGCGGCCGTCGACGTGCTTGCAATGACGCTGGCGACAGTGGACGAGGCGGGCATGGTAGGGTGGAATGATGACTGGTGCGACAGACCTAGCACCCCCAAGTAATAAAAGAAGATGGCGGTGACGCACGTACCTAGGTACACACCGAGGCAGGTAGCTGGTTGAGAAAGCGTAAACGTTGTGTATTCTCTTGTCCTTGGTGGGCAAGACTTCGCCCACCCACACACCATCCCAAGTCCACTAAACGTTTTTCTTTCTTCTTGACCCATCTGTTGGACGAGCCAGTCGAACCAGGGAAAACAACTCTTCCTGTCAGTGACACGCCTGTCATCAATAGAAACAAGGAGATGCGGAAAAAGGCAAGGCGGCAACCGGGGAAGCAGCCTAGGCACGCGCGGCCGGATGCCGAGACATCTTCGCATTGG